>NC_142465.1:20303030-20606060 GCF_049115385.1 Moschus berezovskii | reverse complement strand
TATTCTTTATAGTTAAAAACAAGATATGACTTTTTATAAAAATTAAATAAATTAGATACTCCTTTGTGATATAACATTTATTCATGTGCCACCTTAACTTAGAGAAGGCAAATCTTCTTCCCCCGCTACTTTCATTTTAACTTACAGGCCAATAACTCCAAATTGAATTAACTTACTTTTCAATAAGATTGTTGATGCAATTGAGTAATTATGCTAAGTTGCTTCATCATTATTATTCTCAGCTCTGCATATATAACAATGATTGAGTTAAAACTCCTATTTACATATTACAGTCTGTGGTTATCTAGACTGTCATATTTTTAATTTTGAGGTAACATTAATTAAAAGACATGGAAAATTCATCTAAGAGATCAGTCTAGAGAAACTACATTTTTATATATTTGTATGCACATAAAGTACATGTATATAATAGCTTTCTTTGGAGTAATTGAGCTTTCCAAATAATACTAAGAAGAGTTATCCTTTTTTTTTTTTTATTATGTTCAACACTATATTTTGAAATTCCTTCAACAGGTCAATGTTTCCAATTAGCAATAGTATACAACAAAGTACAAGTTAGTTTCTAAATCTTAATATAAATAGTTGCTCTTGCCTCCAAAACTATTCACCCTCATCCATACAAAGTACTGTGTTTCTGATTGTAAAATTAATACACCTGATGCAGTAGCATTCTTTGGAATCATCTGTACCATATTCCTGAACAGCCTTTGATCCTGTTCTGACTCAAAATCTTTATCCAGTATTTAATGACCTTTTCTCATCAACTAACCACATATACATTTTTATTAAACACCTGGTTTGCAGGATACAATAATTTGAA
Organism: Moschus berezovskii; assembly: GCF_049115385.1. Lineage (NCBI taxonomy): Eukaryota > Metazoa > Chordata > Mammalia > Artiodactyla > Moschidae > Moschus > Moschus berezovskii. The sequence goes on along the minus strand of NC_142465.1, from coordinate 20,605,219 downwards.
CTGAATTGGAAATTTTCTGTATGCTATTCATCGAGACACTTGGTGAAGGCTTAGAGAGTAATAGGGCATAGTCTCTTTACTGACAAAACATAGCATCCAGTCTTATTCAGATAAATAAACAAATGGCAAAGTGAAGTGTGATGAATGCAAAAAAGGAAAAGCATACAGAGACTGCACAGAGAGTGAGTGATTATTTCTGCTTGGAGAATATCTGGGAAGACTTTGCAGAGGAAGTGATATGTGATTTGGGGCTAAAGAATAAATAAAGTATCCATCAGGTGGATAAATGGACATTTTAAATAATGGAACTTAGATATTCAAAGAAATAAGGTTTATTATACTTCCCAAATATAAAGAAAGCTAAGCACCAAAGAATTGATGCTTTTGAACTGTGGTGTTGGAGAAGACTCTTCAGAGTCCCTTGGACTGCAAGGAGATCCAACAAGTCCATCCTAAAGGAGATCAGTCCTGGGTGTTCATTGGAAGGACTGATGCTGAAGCTGAAACTCCAATACTTTGGCCACCTCACGCGAAGAGCTGATTCATTTGAAAAGACCCTGATGCTGGGAAAGATTGAAGGTGAGAGGAGAAGGGGATGACAGAGGATGAGATGGTTGGATGGCATCACTGACTCAATGGTCTTGAGTTTGAGTAAGTCTAGGAGTTGGTGATGGACAGGGAAGCCTGGTGTGCTGCAGTCCATGGGGTCGCAAAGAGTTGGACATGACTGAGCGACTGAACTGAACTGATACTTCCCAAAACAGAAGTCAACTCCCTTTCCTAACAGACCCCATGCTAGTATTACTAGTGGATTATTCAAAACCTCATTACAGTTTATATTGCACCTTTTCAAAGCTCCTACATGGACTGTGTTTTGTGATAGTAGTCAGGAAGTTTATAAACATTTATTACTTCTGGATAAATGCTAGGATTGTACTCACTCACCTCATTTAATGGTTACTCTGAACAAGTAAGTTTCTTTGAGCAGTGAAATAAGAATGGAAGTGGCATGTATTTTTTCTAGGCAACAGCTTTTGAGATCTGACATTTTACTTGGTAGACATCAGATCCCTTCCACCTGTCATGGATTTACATATTGAGAAGGAGTCTGTGTAAGCCTGAGTTTTTGACTGGCAATGATAAGGAGATCCCCAACCTGCTCCTGGATGGAGGTTTCATATGAGGGAATAACGAAATTTTAGTCTTATATCTTGATAAGATTTTAGGTTGTTTTTTTACCACAGCATAACCTATTCTGTGCAATAATGGTTTTAGATGCTTTAAAATTAAGCCTTTGGTACCAAAATAAAGTGGGTAAATGGATGAGAAGTTGTTTATATATATATAAAATATACATTGCTTTATAAAGTATCTCCATATTGTAATGATTCTCCACATAGTAGGCACTGCTCTTAGCTCATCTATTTATCCCTGGGCATGCATAGCCATTATTATTAGTCCTCTGATTTTATATACTTTTTTGGCATTGTGCATTATGTTTTCATAGTACTTACCTTAATTTATAATAATGAAATTACTGATATAATTATTTCATTATTGTTTGTCTCTTATGTATATATATTGTGATTCCAAGTAGATAATGCCATGTCAGTATACCCTAATGAATAGAAAACATACTAGATCAGGGTATCTAAGTAAGTGAAAGTAATGTGAATGAATGCATGAGTGTATGAATGCATAAATGATGTAGAAAATTAAAATTATTGACTTACAATAGATAAAAAGAGCAGCCACAATGATATAATATGATTTTCTCATTTAACAGATTAGAATACTTCAATCTACACTGGCCTGTGATTCAACAATGGCAACAGAGAGAATCAGTAACTTGACTTTCAATCTTATAGTATTTTTATTTTTAGAATGCAATTTCCATATTTTTTTTAAAGATTTAAAATGAATAGCTGCCATTAGATAGCTGTATCACGTTGAACAAATATTTAACCCTTTGGGACCACAATGCTCTTGTCTCTAAAGGCAAAATAATATTATCTACTGTGGGATAAAGGAAGCAATATATGTAAAGTAAGTAAGAAGATTTCTTGCATACTATTTACATACAGACATGCAGACATACACTATACAAAATGAATACTATATATGTGCATACACATATATTTACTCTGATGTGATGATGTTAATGATGAATATATATAATCAAGTCACAAAATGTGGAATCTTTAACAAGTTTCAGGATTCTAATTATTCTTCATACATTCTAAGTCTCTTGAATAGTCATGCATTTAGGTGAAATTTCTGAGACTGAATAATTTTATGAAATAGGGTGGAGAAATTACATGTATTATGAGTAGCTTCATAATTGATTTTATACATTTTAATTTTTATAGTTATATCTCTATGATATTTTTGAGTTATAATTTCAAAAATCATGCTGCTGCTGCTTCTAAGTCACTTCAGTCATGTCCGACTCTGTGCGACCCCATAGACAGCAGCCCACCTGGCTCCCCCATCCCTGGGGATTCTCCAGGCAAGAACACTGGAGTGGATTGCCATTTCCTTCTCCAATGCATGAAAGTGAAAAGTGAAAGTGAAGTCACTCAGTCGTGTCCGACTCTTAGAGACCCCATGGACTGCAGCCTACCAGGCTCCTCCATCCATGGGATTGTCCAGGCAAGAGTACTGAGTGGGGTGCCATTGCCTTCTCCATCAAACATCACACTAAGTTGTAAAATTACTATCACCAAGGCTATGTTTTAAACAATTATTTCATGGAAAAAGAGAGAAAGAGGAGACCACTTATGGTTTGTTGATTTTACCCAAGATTCAAAATGGTACAGAGGTAAATGCTGATACTTATAAAGAATCCACTTTGTGTCAGAATTTCCAGGCATCATATATATATATATGATATATATATACAATTTATAAATTGTAATGTTAAATATAATTTCACTTCTATATATTATCTACTAATTTTTTAGAGAAAAATTTAAGACTGTGCCATAATAATTTGTCAAAATCATCAATTAAAAATTGTTAATTTAAAAATGTTCAGAAAAGAAATAAATGTATACACTAAAATGATAAAAGCCAAATCCTCAGACTTCCTAAGACAACGCAGTTTCAAATTTTAAGGACAAATTAAGTAGAGTGTCCAGATGCACAGAGATAACCTGTTAAACATCACCTCTTGTATTTTACTTGCTACCGCTGCTTTGTCGAACTCTTTGTGACCCCATGGACTACAGCCCACCAGGCTCCTCTGTCCATAGGATTCTTCAGGCAAGAATATTGGAATGGATTGCCATGCCCCCCTTCAGGGGATTTTCTCAACACAGGGATTAAACCCAAGTATCCTCAATTGCAGGCAGACTCTACCATGTGAGCCACCCCATGGGTTAGGATTACTATGCAGTAAATGTAGGAATGCTATATAAAACAATAAAGCCAAAAATTTGTAAAACAGATTCTAATGTATAAATATAACATTCTCTATAAAGAGGATATTGGTAAAACAAAAGAAAAATTTCTAAAATAAACAAACCCTTAATGTTGGCTTAAAATATAGTCTCTATTAGTATTTTCTAACAGTTCCTTATCATAATTTACATCCTCTTCTTCACCCCAGAGATTCTTGAAACTGTTAAATTTCTCACATCAACATTAATTCTTTGGCCGAAAAACTTAAGCCTGTGCTCATTACTTTAACTGTCCTTTGAACCAGGGATTTGTCAACAGCTGGAGTGAAGTCTTTATGTCTCTCTAAACAGTAGTGCAATGGAATTCCATCTCCAATTACTATGTATAGTAAGAACAGTTCCATCTCAATCTTGGTTGTGAAGAGTTCTCAATGTCTCATAAATTTTAAGACAAATGTATATGACAACCACTTTTGTAACTTACACCCTTTGTATATCCACAAATTAGAAGTGGGAAGTCAGCATTCTTTTTCCATAGCTGGAAATATAGCATAAGCAACATTATCTTTATTACTTTGATACTATCTCTTTCCCAGTTCTTTTTCAAAATAATTTTATTCATTTATGTATTTATTTATTGGCTGTGCTCGGTCTTTGTTGCCGCATGGGCTTTTCTCTAGTTGCAGCAAGTGGGGGCTAATTTCTAGTTTCAATACATAGTATTCTCATTGTGGTGGCTTCTCTTATTGCTGAGCATGGTCTCTAGGGTATATGGGCTTCAGTAGCTGTGGATCCTGGGCTTTAGATAACTGGCTCCAAAGTTCTGGCATTCAGGCCTAGTAGCTCCAAGGCTTGTGGGATCTTCCTAGATTAGGGGTCAAACCCACGTCTCCTGCACTGGCAGGAGGATTTTTTTTTCAGTTTTATTTATTTTACTTTACAATATTGTACTGGTTTTGCATACATTGACATGAATCCTCCATGGGTGTACATATGTTCCCCATCCTGAACCTCCTCCCTCCTCCCTCCCCATCCCATCCTCTGGGTCATCCCAGTGCAGCAGCTCCGAGCACCCTGTATCATACATTGAACCTGGACTGGTGATACATTTCACATGTGATAATTTACATGTTTCAATGCTATTCTCCCATATCATACCCTCCTCACCCTCTCCCACAGAGTCCAAAAGACTGTTCTATACATCTGTGTCTCTTTTGCTGTCTCACATACAGGGTTATCATTACCATCTTTCTAAATTCCATGTATATGTGCTAGTATACTGTATTGGTGTTTTTCTTTCTGACTTACTTCACTCTGTATAATAGGCACCAGTTTCATCCACCTCATTAGAACCGATTCAAATGCATTCTTTTTAATGTCTGAGTAATTCTCCATTGTGTATATGTACCACAGCTTTCTTATCCATTCATCTGCCAATGGACATCTATGTTGCTTCCATGTCCTGGCTATTATAAACAGTGCTGCAATGAACATTGGGGTACATGTGCCTCTTTCAATTATGGTTTCCTCAGTGTATATGCCCAGCAGTGGGATTGCTGGGTCATATGACAGTTCTCAGAGAAGGCAATGGCAAGCCACTCCAGTACTATTGCCTAGAAAATCCCATGGATGGAGGAGCCTGGTAGGCTGCAGTCCGTGGGGTCGCTAAGGGTCGGACACGACTGAGCGACTTCACTTTCACTTTCCACTTTCCACTTTCACACATTGGAGAAGGAAATGGCAACCCACTCCAGTGTTCTTGCCTGGAGAATCCCAGGGACGGGGGAGCCAGGTGGGCTTCCGTCTATGGGGTCACACAGAGTCGGACACGACTGAAGTGATTTAGCAGCAGCAGCAGCAGCATGGCAGTTCTATTTCCAGTTTTTTAAGAAATCTCCAGACTGTTCTCCATAGTGGCTGTACTAGTTTGCATTCCCACCAACAGTGTAAGAGGGTTCCCTTCTCTCCACACCCTCTCCAGCATTTATTGCTTGTAGACTTTTGGATAACAGCCATTCTGACTGGCCTGAAATGGTACCTCATTGTGGTTTTGATTTGCATTTCTCTGATAATGAGTGATGTTGAGCATCTTTTCATGTGTTTGTTAGCCATCTGTATGTCTTCTTTGGAGAAATGTCTGTTTAGTTTTTCGGCCCACTTTTTGATTGGGTCATTTATTTTTCTGGAACTGAGCTGCAGGAGTTACTTGTATATTTTTGAGATTAATTCTTTGTCCGTTGCTTCATTTGCTATAATTTTCTCCCATTCTGGAGACTGTATTTTCACCTTGCTTATAGTTTCCCTTGTTGTGCAGAAGCTTTTAACTTTAATTAGGTCTCATTTGTTTATTTTTGTTTTATTTCCAATATTCAGGGAGTTGGGTCATAGAGGATCCTTCTGTGGTTTAAGTTGGAGAGTGTTTTGCCTATGTTTTCCTCTTCTAGGAGTTTTATAGTTTCTGGTCTTACATTTTGAGCTTTAATCCATTTTGAGTTTATTTTTGTGTATGGTGTTAGAAAGTGTTCTAGTTTCATTCTTTTACAAGTGGCTGACCAGTTTTCCCAGAACCATTTGTTAAAGAGATTGTCTTTTCTCCATTGTATATTCTTGCCTCATTTGTCAAAGAAAAGGTGTCCATAAGTGCATGGATTTATCTCTGGGCTTTCTATTTTGTTCCATTTATCTATATTTTTGTCTTTGTGCCAGTACCATACTGTCTTGATGACTGTGGCTTCATAGTAGAGACTGAAGTCAGGTAGGTTGATTCCTCCAGTTCAATTCTTTTTTCTCAAGATTGCTTTGGCTCTTCGAGTTTTTCTTTGTATTTCCATACAAATTGTGAAATTATTTGTTCTAGTTCTCTGAAAAATACTGTTGGTAGCTTGTTCGGAATTACATTGAATCTATAGTACGCTTTGGGTAGTATACTCATTTTTTTCACTATATTGATTCTTCCAGTCCATGGACACCGTATATTTCTCCATCTATTAGTGTCTTCTTTGATTTCTATCACCAGTGTTTTATAGTTTTCTATATATAGGTCTTTTGTTTCTTTAGGTAGATATATTCCTAAATATTTTATTCTTTTGGTTGCAATGTTGAATGGAATCGTTTCCTTAAATTCTCTTTCTGTTTTCTCATTGTTAGTTTATAGGAATGCAAGGGATTTCTGTGTGTTGATGTTATATCCTGCAACTTTACTATATTCACTGATTAGTAATTTTCTGGTGGAGTCTTTAGGGTTTTCTATGTAGAGGATCATGTCATCTGCAAACAGTGAGAGCTTTACTTCTTCTTTTCCAATTTGGATTCCTTTTATGTCTTTTTCTGCTCTGATTGCTATGGCCAAAACTTCCAAAATTATGTTGAATAGTAGTGGTGAGAGTGGGCACGCTTGTCTTGTTTCTGACGTTAGGGGAAACGCTTTCAATTTTTCACCATTGAGGATAATGTTTGCTGTGGGTTTGTCATATATAGCTTTTATTATGTTGAAGTATGTTCCTATTATTTCCGCCTTCTGGAGAGTTTTTATCATAAATGGATGTTGAATTTTGACAAAGGCATTGTTGCATCTATTGAGATAATCATATGATTTTTATTTTTCAATTTGTTAATGTGGTGTATTACATTGATTGATTTGCGGGTATTGAACAATCCTTTCTTCCCTGGTATAACGTCCGATTAGTCATGAAGTATGATCTTTTTAATACGTTGTTGGATTCTGTTTGATAGAATTTTGTTAAGGATTTTTGCATCTATGTTCATCAGTGATATTGGCTTATAGTTTTCTTTATTTGTGGCATCTTTTCAGGTTTTAGTGTTAGGGTGATGGTGGCCTCACAAAATGAGTTTGGAAGTTTACCTTCCTCTGCAATTTTCTGGAAGAGTTTGAGTAGAATAGGTGTTCTGTTCAGTTCAGTTCAGTTGCTCAGTTGTGTCCGACTCTGCGACCCCATGAATCACAGCACGCCAGGACTCCCTGTCCATCATCAACTCCCGGAGTTCACTCAAACTCATGTCCACAGAGTCGGTGATGCCATCCAGCCATATCATTCTCTGTTGTCCCCTTCTCCTCCTACCCCTAATCCCTCCCAGTATCAGTCTTTTCCAGTGAGTCAACTCATTGCATGAGGTGGCCAAAGTATTGGAGTTTCAGCTTTAGCATGAGTCCTCCCAGTGAACATCCAGGACTGATCTCCTTTAGAATGGACTGGTTGGATCTCCTTGCAGTCCAAGGGACTCTCAAGAGTCTTCTCCAGCACCACAGTTCAAAAGCATCAATTCTTCGGTGATCAGCTTTCTTCACAGTCCAACTCTCACATCCATACATGACCACGGGAAAAACCATAGCCTTGACTAGAAGGACCTTGATGGGCAAAGTAATGTCTCTGCTTTTTAACATGCTATCTAGGTTGGTCATAACTTTCCTTCCAAGGAAAAGCATCTTTTACTTTCGTGGCTGCAATCGATATCTGCAGTGATTTTGGAGCCCCCCAAAATAAAGACTGACACTGCTTCCCCATCTATTTCCCATGAAATGATTGGACCAGAGGCCATGATCTTCATTTTCTGAATATTGAGCTTCAAGCCAACTTTTTCACTCTCCTCTTTCACTTTCATCAAGAGGCTTTTGAGTTCCTCTTCACTTTCTGCCATAAGGGTGGTGTCATCTGCATATCTGAGGTTATTGATATTTCTCCTGGAATTCTTGATTCCAGCTTGTGCTTCTTCCAGCCCAGCGTTCCTCATGATGTACTCTGCATATAAGTTAAATAAGCAGGGTGATACATACAACCTTGATGTACTCCTTTTCCTATTTGGAATCAGTCTGTTGTTCCATGTCCAGTTCTAACTGTTGCTTCCTGACCTGCATCCAGGTTTCTCAAGAGGCAGGTCAGGTGGTCTGGTATTCCCGTCTCTTTCAGAATTTTCCACAGCTTATTGTGATCCGCATAGTCAAAGGCTTTGGCATAGTCAATAAAGCAGAAATAGACATTATTCTGTAACTCTCTTGCTTTCTCCATGATCCAGTGGATGTTGGCAATTTGATCTCTGGTTCCTCATCCTTTTCTAAAACCAGCTTGAACATCTGGAAGTTCATGGTTCACGTATTGCTGAAGCCTGGCTTGGAGAATTTTGAGCATGACTTTAATAGAGTGTGAAATGAGAGGAGCTGTGTGGTAGTTTGAGCATTCTTTGGCATTCCCTTTCTTTGGGATTGGAATGAAGATTGACCTTTTCCAGTCCTGTGGCCACTGCTGAGTTTTCCAAATTTGCTGGCATATTGAGTGTGGCACTTTCACAGCATCATCTTTCAGGGTTTGAAATAGCTCAACTGGAATTCCATTACCTCCACTAGCTTTGTTCATAGTGATGCTTTCTAAGGCCCACTTAACTTCACATTCCAAGATGTCAGGCTCCAGGTGACTGATCATACCACAGTGGTTATCTGGGTTGTGAAGGTCTATTTTGTACAGTTCTTCTCTGTGTATTCTTGCCACCTCTTCTTAATATCTTCTGCTTCTGTTAGGTCCATACCATTTCTTTCCTTTATCGAGCCCATCTTGCATGAAATGTTCCCTTGGTATCTCTAATTTTCTTGAAGAGATTTTTAGTCTTTTCCTATTTGTTTTCCTCTATTTCTTTGCATGATCACTGAGGAAGGCTTTCTTATCTCTCCTTGCTATTCTTTGGAACTCTGCATTCAGATGCTTGTATCTTTCATTTTCTCCTTTGCTTTTTGCTTCTCTTCTTTTCACAGCTATTTGTAAGGCCTCCTCAGACAGCCATTTTGGTTTTTTGCATTTCTTTTCCATGGGGATGGTCTTGGCCCCTGTCTCCTGTACAGTGTCACGAACCTCTGTCCATAGTTCATCACGCACTCTATCAGATCTAATCCAATAAATCTATTTCTCTCTTCCACTGTATAATCATAATGTGGTCCTTGGAGAAGGGAATTGCAAACCACTTCAGTATACTTGCCTTGAGAACCCCATGAACAGTATGAAAAGGCAAAATGATAGGATACTGAATGAGGAACTCCCCAGGTCAGTAGGTGCCCAAGATGCTACTAGAGATCAGTGGAGAAATAACTCCAGAAAGAATGAAGGGATAGAGCCAAAGCAAAAGCAATATCAGTTGTGGATGGAACTGGTGACAGAAGCAAGGTCCAATGCTGTAAAGAGCAACATTGCATAGGAATCTGGAATGTTAGGTCCATGAATCAAGGCAAATTGGAAGTGGTCAAACAGGAGATGACAAGAGTGAACGTCAACATTCTAGGAATCAGTGAACTAAAATGGACTGGAATGGGTGAATTTAACTCAGATGACCATTATGTCTACTACTGTGAGCAGGAATCCCTTAGGAACAGGGCCAAACGGAAAGCAGGGGTGGATCCTCTGGTTCCTCTCCGAAGCTTGGGCCTATCCCTGAGCGGTGGGGATCAGGAGGACGCGGTGAGGATGCTGATGGAGGAGCTGAGGGACCGATTTCCCTACCTGAGTGAAAGCTACTTAATCACCACCGATGCCGCCGGCTCCATCGCCACAGCTACGCCGGATGGTGGGATCGTGCTCATCTCTGGGACAGGCTCCAACTGCAGGCTCATCAACCCCGACGGCTCTGAGAGTGGCTGTGGCGGCTGGGGCCACATGATGGGAGATGAGGGCTCAGCCTACTGGATTGCACACCAAGCAGTGAAAATAGTGTTTGACTCCATCGACAACCTAGAGGCGGCTCCTCACGACATTGGCTATGTCAAACAGGCCATGTTCAACTATTTCCAGGTGCCAGATCGGCTAGGAATCCTCACCCACCTGTATAGGGACTTTGATAAATGCAGGTTTGCTGGGTTTTGCCGGAAAGTTGCAGAAGCAGGCGAGCCTCAACTCCTGACTGAGCCCTCTGCTAGCCTTCGGCCCTCCCCCAGTGGCCGCCCTGCCGCAGAGAGAGAACAAGACGGCAGCTCCCTCAGAACTCACCCGCTGCGTTTCCTGCTCCTTCCCCAGGCGCTCAGCAGGGAGACCCCCTTTCCCGTTACATCTTCAGGAAGGCCGGGGATGCTGGCCAGACATTCCTCCGCCCTGGGTGCAGCCAGCCTTGGGGCCAGGCACATCGGGCACCTCCTCCCCATGGACTACAGTGCCAATGCCATTGCCTTCTACTCCTATACCCTCTCCTAGGGCACCGGCCTTGGCTTTACCCTCTCTTAGCAAGCCCAGTGGACATCGGGTGCTGGAAGGCAGGAGGCTTTTTCTCCTTTTCCTTTTTTTTTTTGTAAAAAAGAAACTCATATAGAAGAAAATAAATGCACTTTAACCACTCCCCCCAAAAAACAAACAAACAAACAAAAAAAAAAAGGAATCCCTTAGAAGAAATGGAGTAGCCATCATGGTCAACAAAAGAGTCCGAAATGCAGACTTGGATACCGTCTCAAAAACCACAGAATGATCTCTACTCCTTTCCAAGGCAAACCATTCAATGTTACAGTAATCCAAGCCTATGCCCCAACCAGTAATGCTGAAGAGGCCGAAATTGAATGGTTCTATGAAGACCTACAAGGCCTTTTAGAACTAACACCCCCAAAAGATATCCTTTTCTTTATAGGGGACTGGAATGCAAAAGTAGGAAGTCAAGAAGCAACTGGAGTAACAGGCAAATTTGGCCTTGGAGCATGGAATGAAGCAGGGCAAAAGCTAATAGAGTTTTGCCAAGAGAACACACTGGTCATAGCAAACACTCTCTTTCAACAACACAAGAGAAGACTCTACACATGGACATCACCAGATGGTCAACATCAAAATCAGATTGATTATATTCTTTGTAGCCAAAGATGGAGAAGCTCTATACAGTTAGCAAAAACAAGACCAGGAGCTGACTGTGGCTCAGATCATGAACTTTCTATTGACAAATTCAGACTTAAATTGAAGAAAGTAGGGAAAACCACTAGACCATTCAGGATAGGTGTTAACTCTTCTATAAATTTTTGGTGGAATTCAGCTCTGAAGACGTCTGGTCCTGGGGTTTTATTTGCTGGAAGATTTCTGATTACAGTTTCAATTTACGTGCTTGTGATGGGTCAATTGAGATTTGCTATTTCTTCTTGTTTCAGTTTTGGAAAGTTGTACTTTTCTAAGAATTTGTCCATTTCTTCCAAGTTGTCCATTTTATTGGCATATAGTTGCTGATAGTAATCTCTTATGATCATTTGTATTTCTATGTTGTCTGTTGTGATCTCTCCATTTTCATTTCTAATTTTGTAATTTGATTTTTCTCCCTTTGTTTCTTGATGGGTCTGGCTAATGGTTTGTCTATTTTATTTATCTTCTCAAAGAACCAGCTTTTGGCTTTGTTGATTTTTGCTATGGTCTCTTTTGTTTCTTTTGCATTTATTTCTGCCCTAATTTTTAAAATTTCTTTCCTTCTACTCACCTTGGGGCTCTTCATTTCTTCTTTTTCTAGTTGCTTTAGGTGTAGAGTTGGGTTATTTAATTGAATTTTTTCTTGTTTCTTGAGGTGTGCCTCTATTGGTATGAACCTTCCCCTTAGCACTGATTTTACAGTGTCCCAGAGGTTTTAGGTTTTGTGTTTTCATTTTCATTTATTTCTATGCATATTTTCTTTTTTGATTTCTTCTGTGATTTGTTGGTTATTCAGCAGCATATTTTTCAGCCTCCATATGTTGGAATTTTTATTAGTTTTTCTCCTGTAATTGTGGTCTAATTTTATTGCATTGTGGTCAGAAAAGGTGCTTGGAATGATTTCAATTTTTTTGAATATACCAAGGCTAGATTTATGGCCCAGGATGTGATCTATCCTGGAGAAGGTTTCGTGTGCACTTGTGAAGAAGGTGAAATTCATTATTTTTGGGTGAAATGTCGTATAGATATCAATTAGGTCCAACGGGTCTATTGTATCATTTAATGTTTGTGTTTCCTTGTTAATTTTCTGTTTAATTGATCTATCCATAGGTGTGAGTGGGGTATTAAAGTCTCCCACTATTATTGTGTTATTGTTAATTTCTCCTTTCATATTTGTTAGCATTTGTCTTACATATTGTGGTGCTCCTATGTTGGGTGCATGTGTATTTATGATTGTTATATCTTCTTCTTGGATTGATCCATTGATCATTATGTAGTGTCCATCTTTGTCTCTTCACAGCCTTTGTTTTAAAGTCTATTTTATCTGATATGAATACCGCTACTCCTGCTTTCTTTTGGTCTCTATTTGCGTGGAATATCTTTTTCCAGCCCTTCGCTTTCAGTCTGTATGTGTCCCTCGTTTCGAGGTGGGTCTCTTGTAGACAACATATATAGGGGTCTTGTTTTGTATCCATTCAGCCAGTCTTTGTCTTCCAGTTGGGGCATTCGACCCATTTACATTTGAGGTAATTATTGATAAGTATGATCCCGTTGCCATTTACTTTATTGTTTTGGGTTCGAGTTTATACACCCTTTCTTTGTTTCCTGTCTAGAGAAGATCTTATAGCATTTGTTGGAGAGCTGGTTTGGTGATGCTGAATTCTCTCAGCTTTTGCTTATCCCTAAAGCTTTTGATTTCTCCTTCATATTTGAATGAGATCCTTGCTGGGTACAGTAATATGGGCTATAGCTTATTTTCTTTCATCACTTTAAGTATGTCCTGCCATTCTCTTCTGGCCTGAAGAGTTTCTATGAAAGATCAGCTGTTATCCTTATGGGGATCCCCTTGTGTGTTATTTTTTGTTTTTCCCTTGCTGCTTTTAATATTTGTTCTTTGTGTTTGATCTTTGTTAATTTGATTAATATGTGTCTTGGGGTGTTTCTTCTTGGGTTTACCCTGTTTGGGACTGTCAGGGTTTCTTGGACTTGGGTGATTATTTCCTTTTCCATTTTAGGGATGTTTTCATATATTATCTCCTCAAGTATTTTCTCATGGTATTTCTTGTTGTCTTCTTCTTCTGGGACTCCTATGATTCAAATGTTGGGGCATTTAACATTTTCCCAGAGGTATCTGACGTTGTCTTCATTTCTTTAAATTCTTTTTTCTTTTTTCCTCTCTGTTTCATTTATTTGAACCATTCTATATTTTACCTCACTTAGCCTATCTTCTGCCTCTGTTATTCTACTGTTGGTTCCCTCCAGAGTGTTTTTTATCTCATTTATTGCATTATTCATTATATATTGACTCTTTTTTTATTTCTTCCTGGTCCTTGTTAAACCTTTCTTGCATCTTCTAGATCCTTGTCTCCAGGCTATATATCTGTAACTCCAATTTGTTTTCAAGGCTTTGGATCATTTTCACTATCATTATTCAGAATTCTTTATCAGGTAGATTCCCTATCTCTTCCTCTTTTGTTTGGTTTGGTGGACATTTATCCTGTTCCTTTACCTGCGAGGTATTTCTCTACCTTTTCATCTTGTTTATATTGCTGTGTTTGGGGTGGCCTTCCTGTATTCTGGCAGTTTGTGGTTCCTGTTTATTGTGGAGGTTCCTCGCTGTGGGTGGGGTTGGACGGGTGGCTTGTCAAGGTTTCCTGGTTAGGGAAGCTTGTGTTGGTGTTCTGGTGGGTGGAGCTGGATTTCTTCTCTCTGCAGTGCACTGAAGTGTCCAGTAATGAGTTTTGAGATGTCAATGGGTTTGGTGTGACTTTGGGCAGTCTGTATATTGAAGCTCAGGGCTATGTTCCTGTGTTGCTGAAGAATTTGTGTGGTATGTCTTGCTCTGGAACTTGCTGACCCTTGGGTGGTGCTTGGTCTTAGTGTAGGTATGGAGGCATTTGATGAGCTTCTGTCTTTTAATGTTCCCTGTATTCAGGAGTTTTCAGGATTTGGACTTAAGCTTCCTGCCTCTGGTTTTCAGCCTTATTCTTACAGTAGCCTTAATACTTCTCCATCTATACAGCACTGATGATAAAACATCTAGGTTGATGATGAAAAGTTTCTCCACAGTGAGGGACACCCGGAGAGGTACACAGAGTTACACGGAGACAAAAAGAGGGAGGAGGGAGATCGAGGGGGCCAGGAGAAGAGGGGCAATCAAAAGGGGAGAGAGAAAGCTAGCCAGTAATCACTTCCCTATGTGCTCTCCACAGTCTGGAACACCCAGAGAGGTTCACGGAGTTACACAAAGAGGAGAAGGGGGAGCAGACAGATAGAGGTGGCCAGGAGGAGAAGAGGGGGAATCAAAAGGAGAGAGAAAGCTCCAGCCAGTAATCAGTTCCCTAAGTGTTCTACATAGCCAAGAACACACAAAGAGATTCAGTGAGTTGGGTACAGAAAAGAAGGGGGAGAGGGGAGATAGAGGCGACCTGGTGGAGAAAAAGGAGAGTAAAAGGGGAATAGAGCAATCAGGTCAGTGATCTCACTCCCAAGTAAAAATGGGTACTGAAGATTTGGTTCTTAAAGGTACAAAGTTGATAACAAATACCAAAAAGCAAAGATTAAAAATTTAGAGTAGAGATTAGATTCTCAAAAAATACAATATTAAAAAAAAGTCACTATATATATATATATATATATGGGCTTCCCTCACAGCTCAGTTGGTAAAGCGTCTGCCTGCAATGCAGGAGACCTGGGTTCGATTCCTGGGTCAGGAAGATCCCCTGGAGAAGGAAATGGCAACCCACTCCAGTATTCTTTCCTGGAGAACCCCATGGATGGAGGAACCTGGCAGGGTACAGTCCATGGGGTCGCAAGAGTCGGGTACGACTTAGTGACTAACCCACCCACCACCATATATATATATATATATATATATATATATATATATATATATGAAGCTTGTTTTAAAAATGGGGTCTTTTTTTTTTGCAAGGTAATAGTAGGTTTTAAAAATGAAAATTAAAGGAGTAATAGGGGACTTAAATTTTTTTTTTCTAATTTATAAAATTATAATAGTAAAAATATATTGAGGACTTTCTCTGGAACTCTTGCAGACAGTGTGGGGTCAGTTCATTTTCAGATAGTTCCTTGGTCCATCTTGTACTTCTCAAGGTCTATAGGCCCCTTCCTATGTAGTCGGTGCTAACTACAGGGTTTTAATCTATTGCACCTGTCACTTCCAAAGCGGTTCCCTCTGTTTGTTTTAGTTTCTTCTGTTTGCTGGTCTCTTCAGTGTCTAATATCCTCCCTGACACAAGGGGGCGGTGGTGGTCACTTCTTTTAGGCTCGCTTGTTCAGTCGTTCTGTGGGGAGGGAGGAACACTGCAAACAAATATCACTGGCATGTGCTAACAGTGATTCAGCCACACTGGGTTTGCACCTGCTCACGGCATGTGTGCTGTCCCAGTCTACTCTGCTCAGGCTCTAGGTTGCTCTGCTGGGAACTGTCTGATGCTGGTCCTGGGTTGCATGCACTCCCAGGGTCTAAGCTGCTCAGGTCCAGGTTCTCGGGTACTCCACAAAGGTGAGGACTTGGTTGGGCCTGCATTTTGTGCCCATCCCAGGTCTGATCAGCTTGTGACCAGGTGCTTGGCGAGCGCTGTTGCCCCCAGTTGAAGCCTGCAACTTATCGCCTCCCCCGTCCCAGCCTCTCGGTTTTCTGGGTGTACAAGGGGTGCGCCTTCTCAGCTGTGTCATGTGTCTCTTCTGGGGAGCTGATCTCTGGCTGTGACCCTCCCAGCAGATGTTGACCACCCAGAATCCCAAGAAGTCTTGGTTAGCAACGAAGTCTGCTTGCAGTTTGGTATAGGATGTCTCTCTGGGGCCATGATTGTCCCCTTTCAGCTCTGGCTGCCCTTGCCTGCCTGTCTCCGGCGGCGGATGGGCCAGTCCAGAGCCAGCTGGCTCTGCTCAGTCCTTTGTTCTGTGAGCGGGCCTGGCGGTGTCTTAGGTTAGGGCTTTTCGCGGGATACCTATCCCACAGTCTGGGTTGCTGTCTTAAGCTAGTTCCCTCAGATTGCCCATGGGGCATTCAGGGCCAGTCCTTACCCTAAGCAATGTAACCCATACCTCCCTATCAAGCCCCCACTTGCTAGTGGGGGATGCAAGCATCTGGGCTGCTGCTTCGCTGGGAGTTGCTATTAGGCACATAATCTGTGAGTTTTAATTATTTATTTTTCCTCCCAGTTATTTTGCCCTCTGAGATTCCAAGGCTTGCCACAGACGCACCAGAGAGACTGTTTCCTGGTGTTTGGAAACTTCTCTCTTTTTTAAGACTCCCTTCCCAGGACGGATCTCTGTCCCTACCTCTGTGTCTCCTTTTTTATCTTTTATATTTTGTCCTACCTACTTTTGAAGACAATGGGCTGCCTTTCTGGGTGCCTGATGTCCTCTTCCAGCATTCAGAAGTTTTTTGTGGAATTTGCTTGGCGTTCAAATGTTCTTTCAATGAATTTGTTGGGGAGAGTGGTCTCCCTGTCCTATTCCTCTGCCATCTTAGGACCGCCTCCCTGGCAGCAGATTCTTTACCACTGAGTCACTAGGGAAGCCCTCTTTTCCAGTTCTTAATTTTTAAATTGAAATTTTCAATGCTTGAGAAAAGTCCATTTTCAATTAAAATGTTTCTGATTAATTTTTACTTTAAAACACATTCAATATGTCTTGATTTAAAGTTCTTGACTGAGATGCATATCTACAGATATATTATTTTCTTTTAAAACCTCTTATCTTTAAGCATTGCATATTAAGTGTTCAATATTAACAGTTTGTGAAATGAATAAATCCTGGAACATTCATTACATACCTTGAAATTTGCATAATTTGAGATTAATATCCCTAAGGGAATAAAGATATATTTGAGGCAATGCATTCTTAGATATTATAAATCTATTATAATAAATGTGTTTATTTTGTTCATAATGCTGTTCTTTATTTCTCACCACTATCAGTATGTAATTTATTGAGAGGCCTCTATTAAATTATGAGTATTCTTTATTGTTTTAGCCATAAGACTATGTAAATTTGCCCAAATCTTTTATTTTGCTCTTTTGATGTATTTCTTCTTTAGCTCTTGATGTGAAAACACCAGTATCACGTAATAGATGCTTGGATAACATTCATTTACCTTTCGTTCAGTTCCTTTGTATTACTGCTACTTTTGCATACTGATAGTAGACCCACATTAAATAATGAGATGAAAGCCCCATTAAAATGTATAAAACAATGTACATGCAAAATTTGAAAATAATGTGCATCTCCATATACTTATTTACTATATAGACACAACCTATTTGCTTGAAGGGATAAAATTCATTGGAGCATGAAAGCAAAGAGAAATGAAGAATTAATAACCACTTCTGACATTCAAAAGAAGACAAAAGTCACGTGTAGAAGAGAGAATACATAGTCTACCAAAGGGTACCCCTTATCTCCAACATCACAAGGGTATAGAAGTCTCTGATAATTTCATACATTTTCTAAATGAATGGGAGGAATAAAATACAAAATTTTTGTTTAAATAATTATAAAGAAATATATGGCTAGAAATATTGTAAGGAATCAAACATTTTACATTTGACTAAAACTTCCCACTGCCATGCCATAGATAAGAACTTATGAGAAAGAAAAGGAAGTTTTATCTTCTCTGGGTATGGTCCAGTATGTTAATAATAATTGAGGAATAGTATATTTTGGCATGCTTAGAAATAATAATTACTATTTTATTGGTATTTTTAAGTAAATATGACATTAAAGTAATAAGTTTGAGCTATCTACCCTCTATGATAGAACACTACAGAGATGCCCAAGGACATTTGCCTATATGTGGCTGGTGGCATGAGAAAATTATAATAGTGAACGAGAAATTCATAGAAAACATTTTACCATAATAATCAATGATTATGAAAATTGTTTCATTGATAAGAATTTATCAAATCAATTTATTTTATATACCCACTGAAGTGTTTTATATTTAATAAACAAAGATAAATATACCAATTTCCAAGATACAAAATCCATGATGAATATGAATTTCCATAACCCTGCATTTACCATCATTTGGACTGTGAAGAAAGCTGATCACCGAAGAATTGATGCTTTTGAACTCTGGTGCTGGAGAAGACTCTTGAGAATCCCTTGTACTGCAAGGAGATCCAACCAGTCCATTCTAAAGGAGATCAGTCCTGAGTGTTCATTGGAAGGACTGATGCTAAAGCTGAAACTGCAATACTTTGGCCACCTCATGTGACGAGTTGACTCACTGGAAAAGACTCTGATGCTGGGAAGGATTGGGGGCGGGAGGAGAAGGGGACGACCGAGAATGAGATGGCTGGATGGCATCACCGACTCAATGGACATGAGTTTGAGTGAACTCCGGGAGTTGGTGATGGATAGGGAGGCCTGGCGTGCTGTGATTCATGGGTGGCAAAGAGTTGGACACAACTGAGCGACTGAACTGAAGATATGAAAATATCTGAGTCCATCTAATTGCTGTTTTATTATTGTAAAATTGTTATTGTTTTTATTTAAAATGATACATGTTACTTATGCAATTAAAATTTAATAGAAAATTAAGCTGAATAAATTTTGATCTTTATGTGTATACAACCATGTTTAATGACATGAACAGAACCCTCAAGCTTGAGTCCATCCTAAAATTTTTTGATGGTAGTGGTGGATTTGAAAATTAGCCCCGCTAATCTTCTCTGCCGTCTTTTGTTGTTATTCAGTTGCTAAGACAGGTCCAGCTGTTCATGACCCCATGGACTGCAGCACACCAGTCTTCCCTAGTCCTTCACTATCTCCTGGAGTTTGCCCAAACTCATGTCTATTGAGTCAATGATGCCATCCAACCATCTTATCCTCTGTCACTCCCTTCTCCTCCTGCCCTCAATTTTTCCCAGCATCAGGGTCTATCCAGTGAGTTAATACTTCCCATCAGGTGGCCAAAGTATTGGAGCTTCAGCATCAGTCCTTCCAAAGAATATTCAGGGCTGATTCCCTTTAGGATTGACTGGTTTTATCTCTTTCCATTCCAGAGGACTCTCAACAGTCTTCTCCAACACCACATTTCAAAAGCATCAGTTCTTCAGCTCTCACTCTTCTTTATGGTTCAACTCTCACATCCATTCATGACTACTGGAAAAACCAAAGTTCTGACTATATGGACCTTTGTTGGAAAAGTGATGTCTCTGCTTTTTAATATGCTGTCTAGGTTTGTCATAGCTTTTCTTCCAAGGAGCAAGCATCTTTTACTTTCATGACTGCAGTCACCATCCACAGTGACTTTAGAGCCCAAGAAAATAAAAATTGGTCACTGTTTCCACTTTTTATTCATTTATTTGCCATGAAGTTATCGAACTGATTGTCATGATCTGAGGGTTTCAAATGTTGTGTTTTAAGTCAGCTTTCTCACTCTCCTCCTTCACCCTCATTAAGAGGCTCTTTAGTTCTTCTTCACTTTCTGACTTTAAAGTGGTATCATCTGCATATATGAGGTTGTAAATATTTCTCCAGACAATTTTGATTCCAGCTTGCGATTCATCCAATCTGGCATTTCACATCTCTGCATATTAAGTTAAATAAGCAGGGTGACAGCCTTCATGTTTGATACAGGTTTTACATGTAAGATGGTCTGACATTCCCATCTCTTTAAGAATTTGCCACAGGTTTTTTTTTTCATTCACACAGTGAAAGACTTTAGTGTAGTCGGTGAAGCAGATACTTTTCTGGAATTTCTTCAAGATCCAACAGAAGTTGACAATTTAATCTCTTGTTCCTCTGCTTATTTTAATTCCAGCTTGTACATCTGGAAGTTCTCAGTTCACATACTGCTAAAGCCTAGCAGTAAACTCAAATTGAGCATTTCCACACACACATATCAAATGAGCACAATTGTAAGGTAGTGTGAACATTCATTGGCATTGCCTTTCTTTGGGAATGGGATGAAAAATGACTTTTTCCAGTCCTGTGGCCACTGCTGAGTTTTCCAAACTTGCTGACATATTAAGTGCAGCACTTCAAAAACAGCATCACCTTTTAGGATTTCAAATAGCTGAGCTGGAATTCCATCACCTTCTCTAGCTTTGTTCATAGTGATGCTTCCCGTGGCCCACTTGATTTCACATTGCAGGATGTCTGGCTCTAGGTTGATAATTTTTTTTTTTTTTTTTAATGCTCTACATGGTTTGAAGGATTTCGTATATTATGTGTCTCAATCAATAATGGATTCTGTTGGTGAATACCTTTGCTGACATTAAATATTTTTATTAAATTAGTAAAAAGTAATACCATGAGAATTTCTGAAATGTCTGTGATATCCACTGTATAGCTATTTAATAAAAATGTCCTTTCATAAGCTAGATAGATTTTCATTTAGTTTTTTAACTTTCAGGATTCTAAAAAGTCCAAGATTTTTATTTTTCTTTTTGTTTGATTGTGACATGTATCATAGATATGAAAAATAGTAATGTTTTACAGATATGAAAAGCACAGTAGAGATACTACCTTTTTTCTATTTCAATTGATACTTTCAAAGAAAAAGTTTTCTAATATCCCTTTTCCCCTCCCATGTTGCCTTTTTACTTTGTTTTTATTTCCCTTTTTATAAAGGCCTTTTGAAATAATATTTTCCACAGAGTGGAAATAGTCTCTCATAGCCTGGCTGACACTTCTCTGGGGGGGTTCCTATTCTTGGAATATAGCCTTGAGATTATTAAACCAACAAATAAAACATTTTAAGACATCCCGTAAATTTTTGGCCCAAGCCCAGCAATAGTTGCATTGTTTTTGGTCAGGCTGACACTCTGAAGGACAGGTATGAGAACTGTTCCAAGCAGAAGGAAATTGTCACGCGGAGTCAGTTTGTTTTGTCTTATTTTTCACTCAGCCATTAGTAGCATGAAATGTGGTCTTTTCAACACAATTTCAACATGAATACCTCTCAGTTTGTTCTAGTGCTTAACCTAGAGACCTTGATGAAGCAGTTTTCTATTTTTTCTTTTTCATTTGGTGCGAGTTCCCATTATAAGCACTTTTAAACAGAGTAGATAATTCTGACGTACTATTTGTAAAGTATTTGAAAATTTAAATTCCATCATTTAAATCTCAAGCACATCTATTGTATATTTTAAGTAGAGAAGATTAGAAAACTTGAAGAATTTCATGTCCATTATCAAGTGGGAGACTCCTATTGTATCATCTTAATTACCTTTTACAGATTTTTCAGAAAACTGCACTTTTGCTTTAAGCTGAAGAGAAGAAACAAGTCAGAAAACTTCCAACTTGACCTATTTTGCTTAAATCTACCTTTTTTTAACTGGTCATTCAAATGTCACATGTTTTATCTATTGTTTCCTGAACCTCCAAAAAGTGAACTAATCCCTTATTTGGCTTTCAACTGAACTTGTACATTATTCCCTTTCAGCAATGATTGCATTCACCTATAATTATTTGGAATGTTTTAATGTTTTTATAATCGCTCTAATTATACATTTTATCTTTTTCATGAAAACCTGAAAATGACAAAGTTTTAGGAAAGTGAGACAAAGTATTAGTATTACTAATAAGAAAAATAAAAATCATTTGATACTTATTGTATATTAGTTTTTTGAGAATTAATCTTCACGACTATCCCCTTTCCTAACGACTCTCTCAGTAGGTAGATATTATTAACATACATTCTTATCTATGAGGAAACTGAATCACAGAGAAGGTTCAATACCTGCCCAAGGTCATGCACTTAGTGAACTATAGTGCTGTGAATTCAGTCAGACAAGCTTACTTTTAAAACCAGGTTTTCTGTATCAAATGTTTTATTAGAAAGTGCCAGAGTTGACACTAGAAGCATGTTTAATCCAAATTGGAAAAGAATAACAAAAAAAAATTTCTTAAGTTTTTGACTGATTATGCTAAAATCTATATACTATTAATTATATATGTCTGTATATATATATTATATATATATATATATATAAACAGACACCTATATATTTATGTTTGAGTATGTGTACCAAGATTAAAGGGAGGAGGAGAAGGGGTGACACAGAATGACATGGTTGAATGGCGTCATTGATTCAATGTACATGAGTTTGAGCAAACTTCAGGAGATAGTGAAGGTCAGGGAAGTCTAGTGTGCTGTAGTCCATGGGATCGCAAAGAGTCAGACACGACTGAGTGAGTGAACAACAACAACCAATATTTTATACATATATAAAACATAGCTTTATATATATACATACATATATAAAGAAAAGAGCTCTTTTAAAATAACAACTTAAAAAGATCAATCTCTAGAGGAATAACATGCACCAAGAAGTGTGCAAGTTCTATGTGAAAAAAAACAAAAACAAAAACTCTTGTAGGCTGTATAAGTAGAGTGGGCAAGAAGAATGCTGTATGCTGATTTTAGATAGAAAGGCACATTAGTTTAAGTACATCACCTCCCTAGACTAGGTATTGCTTACACTGTCGTTTGCTTGCCCAGCAAATCTTCATTGAAAATAGAAACATAAATAAACATATGAAAAATGCTCCACATCACATAGCATCAAGGGAAAATTAATACCCATTTAAGTAACAATGAGATATCAAACCACATCTATTGTTGTTCAGTCGCTAAGTCATGTCTGACTGTGACCACATGGACTGAAGCACACCAGGCTTCCCTGTCCTTCACAGTCTCCTGGATTTTCTCAAATTCATGTCCACTGAGTCAGTGATGTCATCCAACCACCTCATCTTCTGTCACCCCTTTTCCTCCTGCCTTCAATCTTTCCCAGCATCAGGGCTTTTTCCAATGAATTGGCACTTCACATCAGGTGGCCAAAGCATTGGAGCTTCAGCTTCAGCATCAGTCCTTCCAGTGAATATTCAGGGTTGATTTTCTTTAGGATTGACTGATTTGATCTCTTTGCTGTCCAAGGGACCCTCAAGAGTCTTCTCCAGCACCATAGTTCGAAGGCATCAGTTCTTCGGTGCTCAATGTTATTTTATTGTCCAACTCTCACATCCATACATGACTTCTGGAAAAGCCATAGCTTTGCCTATATGGATGTTTGTCAGCAAAGTAATGTCTTGGCTTTTTAATACACTCTCTAGTTTTGTCACAGCTTTTCTTCCAAGGAGCAAGCATCTTTTACTTTCATGGTTTCAGTCACTGTCCACAGTGATTTTGTAGCCCAATAAAATAAAGTCTCACTGTTTCCATTGTTTCCCCATCTATTTGACATGAGGGGATGGGTCTGGATGCCATGATTTTTGTTCTTTAAATGTTGAGTTTTAAGCCAGCTTTTTCACTCTCCTCTTTCACTTTCATCAAGAGGCTCTTTAGTTCCTCTTCACTTTCTGCCATAATGGTGGTGTCATATACATATCTGAAGTTATTGATATTTTTCCCTGCACTCTTGATTTCAGCTTATTCTTCATCCAGCGTGGCATTTCACATGATGTACTCTACACATAAGTTAAATAATCAGGGTGACAACATACAGCCTTGATGTACTCCTTTCCCAATTTTGAACCAGTCCATTGTTCCATGTCCAGTTCTAACTGTTGCTTCTTGACCTAGAATCACCAAAATCTGGAACAATGCAACACCAGACACAAGAATATTGAACAATTGGAAATATCATTCATTGCTGATGGGAGTGAAAAATAGTATGGACACTTTGGAGGATAATTTAGCCTTTTTTTACAAAACTCTTACCGTATAGTCCAGCAGTCCTAGTCCTTATTATTCACATAAACAAGTTGCAAACTTATGTCCACCCCCAAATTTGTACACATATGTTTACAGAAGCTTTATTCATTATTGCCAAAACTTGGGAGCAATCGAGAATAATAAGCCATTCAGTTGGTGAATGGATAAATAAACGTGATACATACAAACTATGGAATATTTCACAGCATTAAAAAGAAAAGAGCACAACTTGGAATAAAACTTGACAACATTTATAAAAATTTAAAATGTCTACATTCTTTGAATCAGACTTTCTCCTTCTAGCAATTTTCTTACAAGCACATTTGTAAATGTGCCCAGTGACATACTGAAGAAACAACGATGTTTATTTATTCTATATGTAATCATATGGTACAATCCAGAGTATAACCTAGAAGATGTACTGTCACATGAATAAAACATGATATCTAATAGTAAGAAGATACTGTGGACTGTAGTCAACCAGAAAGCATGGAATTTACCAGAAAAAAAATTACTTAACAGCATAGAAGGAAAAAAGAAAAAAGTCTCATTAACAATCCCATGGTTTTAGGAGACACATCAGGACAAACACAAAGAAGAGGAAAAGTACAGCTCTTCCCATCATTTCTGTATTTCTGTTTATTATCTTTGTCTCTTCATTACCTTCTGAATTTTATGCTGATATCTGTAGCCAGAAAAGCTGTTGCAAATGACTGCTCATACTCTGGAAAGAAAACTTAGTTTTAATTTTAATGTAATGTGTGTGTGTGTGTGTGTGTGTGTGTGTGTGTGTGTTTGCAGAACTCTAGGCTGAGGATCTCCTGAGATTAGCCGTCTATCACCAATATAATGAAGGCATTGGAATGGAACAGTGGACACTTTATGTTTCCCATGCTGAAGAGAAAATTTTTAGAAAAAAAAAAAACCCCACAAGTTCTGTCTGTTTATAAAATTCTACTTTCATTTGCCTTTGTTGCAAAAGGCCTAAGCATGAGAATCTTTTAAAATTAAGTTATCTAAGCCTCAGCCTTTTCATGAGTAGTTTTGATGGAATGTTGATTAAACTTTAGTACAGCAATCTTGTTTGAAAACTTCAGAGCAAGAGCACTTTATTTTCCAGGTATCAAGAATAAACACTTTGAACTCTTTAGCACTGTAATAATTCTCCGAAAATGTCAAGCTCTGGTTTCCAAATTCTCTATGCTCCTAAAATGATGAGAAGTTACTGTGTGCACAAATGACCTTCTCCCTGAGCTACGTTAGAAGCTTATTCAGCACGGTGACCTTCCCATCCACAGACGTTACTATAAATCAATGATGAGGATGTCAGGTCCAAGTTCAGAGTTCAGTGTCATCATTTTCTCTTCTTAATGGAAGAGCCTAAACATTGTGGCTCCTAAGTTTTCCATCAAACTGAATATCCCAGGTATCTAACACAATGAAACATGTTTTTACTCCTTGTTATTGCTGATGTTTGTCCTCTGTTAACCACTGAGAAGTGACAGAGATTCTCTCTCTTTGTCTCTTTCCCACTACATGTCAATCTATGTTTTAAAACACATAATACAGTCAAGTGGTTGGGACAGGAGGAAAAGAAGATAAAAATTTCTAAATATGTTAAGACATTTTAGAATAAGGTAAGTGCATTATGTTGAGTTTAATTTACCTTACTGTAATCACTTTTTATCCATCACTGACTAATGAGTACTGAGATTTAGAGATGACCTCAGCCTTTATAAGGAAAGATTGTGACCATCAAAGCAAATCAAAAGATTGTAATGATTAACTAACAGATGAGGAAGAATTTTCATGTTTACATCCTATCCTATTAATGGTGATTATAAAGTAGAATCCATTATCACACTGAGGAGTGTCTAAATATTTCCAGCCTTTGTAAGAAGGAAGGTTTGCTGGTATAATTCAGCAGTCCTAATTTGCAAGGGATGAGTTTAATATATAAAACACTTAAACGTGCATAATTTTACTAAGACTACTTTGATTTTTTTTTTTTTAGTTTTTTATTATTTGTGGGTAGTATTTGAAGATATACTATTTTTAACTTATTTAAATAGTTCTATTTTTAACTTTTATTTTGAGAATCACTAAGTCTAAATGAATGAACATGATAAAAACTAGAGAAAGTATTTTATATAAATAAAATTTGCATTTACTGACACTATTGTGTATAGAAATTATTGACTCACTGCAAAAGACTCTGATGCTGGGAGGTATTGGGGGCGGGAGGAGAAGGGGATGGCAGAGAATGAGACAGCTGGATGGCATCACCGACTCGATGGACATGAGTTTGAATGAACTCCGGGAGTTGGTAATAGACAGGGAGGCCTGGCGTGCTGTGATCCATGGGGTCGCAAAGAGTTGGACACAACTGAGCGACTGAACTGAACTGAAGCACAAATTTTCTTAATATTTTCTCTAAATGTAACAATCCTCATCAATTTTATTGCTATACTCCTTACAAATTTATAAGCTATAATTTTGTGCTACAATAATTTTCCTTTCATTTTAATTATTTTATTAACTTTTGAAAGTAATGCCATTATTATAGTTTTAAACGTAGAGAAAGGTACATATAAAACAAATGATTCTAAGGACAAAAGGAAATCACTGCCACATGATAACCATTCCTTTCTAATTTTTCTTATTCCGAAACACCAGTATACTATCTTTTGCAATTAAATTGGATCAGATTTCATATAAAAATGTATATTTGCTTTTCAAAATTAACATTAGATATTTAATCATTTTCTGTGGCATTAAGGAATCTAGAAAACACTATTATAGTTGTGATATAATATATACCTTACCCATTCTGTTTTTTGTTATTTTGATTGTTTATAACATATGCCCTCATGAGTATTTGAAACCCAATAGTTTTATTAATTTATTCTTTATTTCTTGCATTCTTATTATTAATCCTGAGATGAACATCTCTGTATTTAGATTGCCATATAAATCTCTAGAAATATTAGCTTATTCTATTCCTACTAATTATGTATTATGGTGCTTCTGTTTCACTGCAGCCCACCAGTGTTGGAAAATATCATTTTCAGAACCTCTGTTTATTCTATAAGGTGGGAGTGTAATGTTTTAATATGGATCACCAACCTTAGCTTGTGTTATTTTCACCTCTGAGGTTTACACATGTGCACATAAATTCAAGGAAATAATTGGGAATACAAGTCCTTAAGAGTCTATCTACAGGGAAACATGTATGAGAGATGATTCTGCTTAGGGAAGAAGAAAATTTGAGGGAAAAAAAGGAAATGAGAAGAAAAATACATGTCTTTATTTAATACTGATCTAAGGCACAGCCCAATGCATCTTTTATTTAAAATTTGATAGTAAGGATGCATTTCTGAGGGGCCTAGGGCTTCCCAGGTGGCACTAGTGTAAAGAACTGGCCTGCCAGTTTTTCTCTCATACAGGAGATATGAGATACAAGTTCCATCACTGGGTTGGGAAGATTCCCTGGAGGAGGGCATGGAGCCCACACCAGTATTCTTGCCTGGAAAATCCCATGGACAGAGGAGTCTGGCAGTCTACAGTCCATAGGGTTATAAAGAGTTGGACATGACTGAAGCAATTTATCACACATGCAGGAAATAAATGGCTAGTTGAGACAAAGATATTCTTTAAACTTTTCTAAGAACATACAAACTTCTATTAACTTATCCTCATACACCACAATTTGAATTCATATGTATCATCTTTCCTTAATTTATGTATTTAATATTGTCTGTTTAGGGGTTTGCTGATGAGTTCTCTTTATTCATCTATTCTTGCAGCAATACCAGCTAGTATTAAAAAGCTTTCCCTAGGGTTTTATGAAAATACAGAAGGAATTATCACAATTCTCTTTCCCAGTGAGCTTAAGAAAACAATTTTATTTGAAAATTAATATATGAGGAGGATAAAAAATTAAATAGAATAAACTGTATATATTGACAAGTGATTTCTCTATCACTACATATCCCAGCCCTTTCTTCCTTTTGCAAGGTTTGTTTCCAGTATTATATCTGTCCTTTGTAAAATATTCTATGTATGTGCAAGTAAATATATGTATATATTCTAATGAGCATGCATATGTAAATACAATGATACAGATTTTTCAGTACATTAGATATTTTCCTATCTTCATCTTCCCTTTTGTTTACTTGTGCAGTATTAAATATTAAAGTTAATTTCCTCTGTGAACTCACATCTTGATTAATTTATCTAAATCTTGTTTTAAAAAATTTTTTCTGCTAAATATTTTTGTTTTTCCTTGAAAAATTCCACTATGTTTTGCTAAAACACTATTCAAAGAAATGTAAACACTATAAATTCATATAGTTATACTTAAATTCTTCCTAGAGCTACAATTAATAACTTCAAAAAACAGATTTTAATGCTTCTCTGAATTCAGTCTCTCGTTATTTGGGGTACAGTGGAGATTAAAATCTCTTACTGCCTGAACCGAGAAAAATAAATGCAGCACACCTGAGACTGCTCTCCTTACAATGGATTGCTCACAAGGCTGGACCTCGGCTAGTATCCATCAACCTGGCTCTCAGGTGTTCCTAACCAGCAATTAACAGATAAGGATGATTTGCTGTTTAGGCTTTTAAGTAAACATGGTTGGGGGAAGTGTGTTATGTAACTCCACTGAGGAAGGACTCTTGGAAGATTGTGCTGGACTTCACCCCATGCATCTTTTCATTTTGATGATTTTACCTTGTATCCTTTCATGATAATAAATATTAGCCATGAATACAACTATATGCTGAGCTCTGTGCATCCTTCTAGGGAATTACCAAGGACAAGAATGATCTTGGGAAACTGAACACATTCTCCCTTGCACTGGGTAGGGTCATGTAACTAGAGCTGACCACTATGTTGTTGGGAGTAGTATGGATCATTCTGGGCTGGAACATTAAATTATTAGTGTGAACACCACTTTGTTTCCTTGTCTCTCAGATGGTGAAAAAGATTATCCCAGAGAGTGAAGATTCTTTAAAGCTGATGTTGAGAATGAGGATGATGTAGAGCAAAGCGTCCAACTGACCCAAGCTGGAATCTACATTTAAAAAAATGAAATTGTTTTCAGTAACTGAAATTTTAGAGTTTTCTGTGATTACCACACAGCAGGACAGTATTGAATGATACAAATACTAAGTAGATTTTTGTTACCCTGAAAATAAGGTTATGTAGCATGAAGGGTATTTATATCAACAATTAATAGCAATAATTCCTTGTCATGCATGTAAAATTGCACTGCCTGTCACTCATACTTAAAATTTTAATGGGCATAGCTTCTTAGAACAGATTATCCTCTATTGCATATTTTGCTATTTTGTGACAAATAATATTGACAGCCTGGGCTAATTATTATAAAGAGTATACATAGATCAAAATATACTATAATTTATTGAGTTTTCTAAGAGTTGAGAAAACTTTCAGAATTAAGCATAGGCAGATATTTACAGTCAGTCACTTAATAAAATGATGAACTGAAGTGGCATGGAAGAATATGTTATCACTAATTCACATATTTTTCAAATATAAAAAGTGAAATTAAATTTTATATGAATAGTTTGATGTTATGTTATAAACACTGTGCTTAGGATGTGCATTTAGGTCATAAACGTGTAATTGATAAAGACAGCTTTTCCTAATTCATGTCTAAGGAATGTGATATTTTCTGACTCATTGGGAAAATTTGCTGAAAGTAAAGTTCTCTCTATAATTTTATAAGCAGGTTTCATTTAAAATTAACATGAATTTATTACAATGCCTTTATTCTATTTTATATCATAGAAAATTATGGTTCTATTTATGCAAAAGTTACAGAGATATATATTTAATTAACTTAGTAAATAATGTTTTTAAAATAACAGAATTAGTTTAGATTTACAAAAAATTATGAAGATAGAACAGAGAATGCCTATATATTTGCTTTATTTCTCCTAATTATTAACATATTAGTATCCCTGATAGCTCAGTTGGTAATGGATTCACCTGCAATGCAGGAGATCCAGTTCAATTCCTAGGTCAGGAAGATCTGCTGGAGAAGGGATAGTCTACCCACTCCAGTATTCTTGGGCTTCCCTTGTGACTCAGATGGTAAAGAATCCATCTGCAACACAGGAGACCTGTGTTCTATCCCTGGGTTGGGAAGATCCCCTGGAGAAGGGAAAAGCTACCCCCTCCAGATTCCTGCCTAGAGAATTCCATGGACTGTATAGTCAATGGGGTCTCAAAGAGACGGACACAACTGAGTGACTTTCACTTAACTTCATTAGTATATTTGTTATAATTAATGATATTGATATTGCATTCAGTTTTCCTTAGTGATTATCTAGTGTTCTGTACCTGGATCCCATATAAGATATTATATTATTCATTATGTCTTCTTAGGCTATTTAGGCAGTGATAGTATCTCAGAATTGGTGTCTTACAATATCAATCGTTTGGGAGACTCCTGGTCAGTAGAATGCCCTTGAATTGGGATTTCTTTGATGTTTCTTACAGTTAGACTGGGGTTATGGCTTATTTTTTTGACTTTTTTTTTTTTTTTGAGGAGAGGGGAGAAATATCACAGAGGTAAAGTATCAATTTCATTACATCATTATCTTCATATAATGCTACAAACTATTAACATATAATTGCTTGTGTTCACAGCTGATTGGGGTAGTGTCTGTGAGGTTTCTCCACTGCAATTTTTTTCTCCTTTACATGCCATACCTTTTAGAATTAAGTCACTAAGCATAGTCTTCACTTGAATGGGAGTTATGCTGCACCTCATCAAGGCCAGGGTAGCTAAATATATCATTAATATTTTAACTACAACAAAATACTTGGAAAAAGTATTTGCAGTCATTGCATAGTTGTTTTGACTACTAAAATGATTAATTTCTAAAGATAAAGTCTATTAGTAACTGTTCACATTTCCATTGTTGGAAATATTTTTCCAAACACTGAAATCCAATCCAGAGTTCTCCATACTAGATGGTATCAGACAACTATGCAAAAAAATCAATACGCCTGATGTTTTCCCACGGGGGTGGGGTAGGTAAAACAGGATTTAGATGCTCTCTGATGCTAGGAGAGAAGTAGACAAGCATCTGAGATTTTAAGCTTGAGATAGAACATTGGTGTGCTCTGAATATGTGCGTGTGTGTAGTAGCTTCAGTTATGTCTGGCTGTTTGCAACTCCATGGACAGTAACCCACCAGGTTCCTCTGTCCATAGGATTCTCCAGGCATACTGGAATGGGTTGCTATGGCCTCCTCTAGGTGATCTTCCCTACCCAGAGATCGAACCTACATCTCTATGTCTCCTATACTGGCAGGCGTGTTCTTTACCACTAGCGCCACTGGAAAGTCCGGTGTGCTCTGAATACAGCTGATGACAGTTCTAAGGAAGAGCCATACTGAGCATGAATGAATTAAGCTCATTTGTTTCTGGAATTAGAAAAATATTATTACTATATGTGATACAGAATGATGGATTTGTAACCAAATATTTACATAGAAACTAATTCTAAGTTAAAGAAACTAATTGTATACACATGCATATGTCATGTATGTGAAAATGTGTGTACATGCACACACATACACACACACACACCATCTACAGAGAGATTAGTCCATAATTAAGAAAATAAATTATTTCTTAAAGCTTGTGACAAAATTCCACAAAATTTTTCTTATGAGCCAATGAAATGTTCTGAATTTATTTATTCAATACAAATTATTTGTACTCAAGGTTAATTATTATTGATTGAAAATAATGAATCCCATGTATTCACATCTGGATAAGAATATCTGCTATTTGAAAGACATCTGCATATTAATATGATGGCTATGAAAAGACTATCTGGATTTCACACATAACCTTTACCTGTTAATCTACCTCAGTGTTTGCCTTATCCTTCCATTAGGCATCCATTTTTCTGGCAGTCATTTTCCTCCATATGCTTCAAATGCGCGTATAATCACATTGGCAGGGTATCCTCTCACCAGGTCACCAAATGATGAACTCTTCAGCTTTTGTACTCCCACCTTGAGATAGAGATTACTCATGTCTCACATGCATTTGGAACATGACCAATAGGGTCATAAATCAGCCACTCTTAAAATCCCTTTCTCTAAACATTCTCAGAACTAGCTGTGCCACTTTGTGTTGCCTGTAAGCCAATACTGAAACAGAACGAATATGATAGCTATTTCTGGTAGGAATGCCTATAAAGGATAAATTATAACAAAATGGGCAGTGCAGATTGCCTTCAGATCACAATATAAATATCATGTTGCTGAAAGGAGAGGAAAAGGAAGGAATGGGTAAGAAGTAATTCAGATAGCTGCAGAGTTCTAAGAATGTCTCAGGCAGACCAATGTGGAGTATTTAAGCAAATCCTGCTCATTCCAGGAATCCCACATCTGGCAGAAAGAGACCAGTACTAAAGAACCTGTATGCTTAATCATTAGCTGAGAATGGGGAATATGACTTTGGTAGGAATTCAATAGTAGATCTGCAGGTATGTGTAGTTCCCAGCTGGAGCTCTCAACTACTCTACAGTTTCTCTTAAGTAGTACATTGGGCAGTGCACTTACCATGACCCTCTCTATTAGGTATAACCCTCTTTTAAGATTCAGCTTAGGTATAACTTCCTAAAAGGTCATCTGGAACATCTTCCACAAACTGCATCATCTAGGTTAGGAATCTTTCTTCTATTCACTCTATACATGATCTTGTCCTAATGTCTTATTTTATTTTCAGATAAGCATTTACTTATTTGTAATACACTACGGAATGTAAAGGCCAGGAGTTATTTTCTCTTGATCTTATATTGCACAGAATCAGGCAAAGTTTATTACTGAAAGAAGAAGTGAAGGATAGATGTTATTTCCATTAGATCACTCGGGCTTCCCTGGTGGCTCAAACAGTAAAGAAGCTGCCTGTCAAGGCAGGCAACCCGAGGTTCAATCCCTGAGTCAGGAACATTTCTTGGAGAAAGAAATGGCAATCACTTCAGTAGTCTTGCCTGGAGAATTCCATGGACAGAGGAGCCTGGCAGGCCACCATCCAGGGGGCTGCAGAGGCAGACAGGACCGAACAACTAACATACACATGCAGTCACTTAGAATACACTTAAACCTGGAGATAGTTGCTACCCTTATTGACATAATTGTGGCGTCTGTGATGTGAAAGCAGTTCCGTCATGGAGCCAGATGATGACTCGAGATTAGACATATGCTGGTAAGTGGAACTCTGCTGCTGCTGCTGCTAAGTCGCTTCAGTTGTGTCCGACTCTGTGCGACCCCAGAGACGACTGCCCACCAGGCTCCCCCGTCCCCGGGATTCTCCAGGCAAGAACACTGGAGTGGGAACTCTACCCATAACAATTTCCTCACATAGGAATATTAACATGCATTTTGATTCACTACCATGAAAATAAATAATCTTGATTATAGATGGCTTCCCTGGTGGCTCAGAGGTTAAAGCGTCTGCCTGCAATGTGGGAGACCTCGGTTCGATCCCTGGGTCGGGAAGATCCCCTGGAGAAGGAAATGGCAACCCACTCCAGTATTCTTTCCTGGAAAAATCCCATGGATGGAGGAGTCTATGGGCTACAGTCCACGGGGTCGCAAAGAGTCGGACACGACTGAGAGACTTCACTTTCATAGATAACAAAGGAGAAGGCAATGGCAACCCACTCCAGCACTCTTCCCTGGAGAATCCCATGGACGGAGGAGCCTGGTAGGCTGCAGTCCATGGGGTCGCTAAGAGTTGGACATGACTGAGCGACTTCACTTTCACTTTTCCTTTTTATGAATTGGAGAAAAAAATGGCAACCCACTCCAGTGTTCTTGCCTGGAGAATCCCAGGGACAGCAGAGACTGGTGGGCTGCCGTCTATGGGGTCGCACAGAGTCGGACACTACTGAAGCGACTTAGCAG
Source organism: Moschus berezovskii (assembly GCF_049115385.1). Lineage (NCBI taxonomy): Eukaryota > Metazoa > Chordata > Mammalia > Artiodactyla > Moschidae > Moschus > Moschus berezovskii. The sequence goes on along the minus strand of NC_142465.1, from coordinate 20,571,297 downwards.
CAGCAGCATAGATAACAAAGAAAAACTATAGCCAAAATTCCATAAACGTGCTTGAATATATACTATTAGTTTAAAACCAAGGCAATAGGTCCAAAATGGAGTTACTTATGCTAAGTCTCATGTCACAAAATGGGAGACTTAAGAGTTTTGGCTCTCTCAGAAATGGAATCTTAAAAAGGTCAATCAGGAATCACCTTGGTGAGGTCATCTGCCTGAAGGACTCCTGCCATTCCCTAAAAGAAAGTAACTTTGTAATAAACAGCTCAGTTTTTGACTCCTTTATTTTCCTTCATGTCGATAAAAGTGTTTCATTTTGAACAGCTCCCCAGAGCACCTTCTATCCGCTAAATTGGATGTTGCCTGATTGGAATAGATTTTTGCTCACCTCAGTTTATTTCAATAGTTGTTAGTAACAACAAGAAAAGGGAACTGGAGACCCTGACAGCCCCGCGACCAATGAGCAATCAGATGCAGTACCTGTTTAATCCCAAGGGAGCTCGTGGCCTCTTCCGCCTCAGGAGGTGCTGGGTGAGACCCTCTCCAAGGCTCTGATGCTTTTTTCTTAAGAACATGGCTTTACTTGAGCGTTTCTTTTCCAGACTCGGTGCAGAAACTGGCTGGAGTTGAACTTGGTTCAACTTTAAAAATAGACCGGGCCTAAGGGTGGCCCGAGTCTGATTTAGAAAGTGGACCGAGTTCACCTTCAGACCGCAGACAGGTTAGAAACAGGCTTGTTCCGACTGACGCTGTATGAACCCAACGTGCGGCGTCAGGTGAACCTAATTTTGTTTTGAGGCTGAACAAGCACTTTAACCTTGCCCACGATAATCCTGAATTACAGCAGCCACAGCGGAAAATTTGTAGCGTAGCTATTTAGCTGTTCATGAGACGCCTCAAAGAAAAAGGGGTCTCAGCTGAGCACTCACAATAAAGAATAGAGGGAAAACTGATTTCCCTCCTCTTCAGCTACTTGTGACCAGGATGAACCCGCCGGCACACCCCACTCGCTCTGGAGTGTGCAGAATTCTGGGGAGACTGGCAGAAGACAGCAAAGGGTAAGGATTCTTATCAAAGTCAGCTGTCCTAGGTCTCTATCTGTGGTGCCTGGTTGAGAGAAGAAGGGAAATTTTCACGTTGTCCTTTCCTTTCAGATTGGCAGGCTAAAGGCCTGTGTAAGAATTCAGTGTTTGAATCTTGACTTGTGAATTTGCTTTCGGGTACCCACTGTTTGTCGACCTGTTCTCTCCCTAGGGCAGACATTGCCTTCGGGTCTCGTTTTGTGTCCAGAAAACTTAACTTTCTGCCTCCCTGGGCACTCAGGTTGCTGTGTGTGCATGTAGCTCCACTGTCCAGTTGGGGGCCCCCCTAAATATGGCCAGACAGAAATGTGGGTTTCACTCCTTTGGTGGCCCAGGTCATTTTGTTGGCAGCCCTCGGTAGGACTGTTCGAGTTTTTCTTTCGGTTGTCTTTTGGTTGCTGTGGATCTTGGGAAGGTAATGTCATATGAGCCTCTTTGGAAGTGCCTCTTGTGTCTGTGGGGTTGTGGAATACTGCCATGGAATATGTGCTGTCTATTCTGGCTGACACCTGATAAAGTATTTGAAAGATTTTCTTAAAATTCTTAATATGCCTCAGTTTATCTTTTTAACAATAGATAGAGAAGAGAAAGGGGAAAGGAGAGGGCAGAGAGAGAAAGGGAAAAAGAGAAGAAGACAGAGGGAAGAGAGAAAAGAGAGAGAGATTAGAGGTGTATATACTCTTTCAAGAAAGAAAGAGGTGTCTAGGGTCAGAATCAAATAAGAATCTGAAAAGGAAGGTGGTAGAAACATGAACAAATGCAATGGCTGTCCTGTGGCTGTTACCAAAACCTGTGCCCTAGAAAACTCAGTCATATATAGTTTGTTGATACTCAGTAACTTCCCATTCTTTCAAAGCACTTCCTATAATCATAAAGGCTTGAAAAAAAAAAGAACTCCATTTCCTTTCTAGGGGGATTCTAGATAAATTCTTACAATTAAAGGAAATAATTTGGAACATGAAGATATATATGGAGAATAAGTATTCCTACTACTTTTAGGACACTGTTGTTACGTAGATCAGCCATTTCAGAACCTCAGAAGCATATTCTACCTCTTCCAACATGTGTGAAAATCTTGTTTTCTGTACTAAATCTCTCTTTTAAAAGTATCTGCATTGGTTTTTGTTTTCCTAACTGCTTCATAAATTATTATAGTATTTGGTATAAGAAATAGTTGCCTAGAAATCTGAGATTATTTACTTAATTGTGTATATGTGTGTTCAGTCATGTCCTACTCATTGCAACCCCATGGACTGTAGCCCGCCAGGCTCCTATGTGCATGGGATTTTCCAGGCAAGAACTCTGGAATGGTTTGTTGTTTCCTTCTCCAGGGTATTTTCCAGACCCAGAGATTGAACCCGTGTCTCTGGCATCTCCTACATTGGCAGGTACATTCTTTACCACTAGTGCCAGCTGGGAAGCCCATGAATTAAATTAGGTTTAGATTGGAAGGTGTAATAGATATGTTACTAACAGACAATGGTATACTGATCGTTTATGGCATGTTGTTTCTGTTATGAAACTAATTATTTAACTTATCGCCTTTCAAGGCAGCACTTTGGGAAGCAAATTGGCTTTTTTATTGGGTTACTATGAAAGAATAATAAACATGAGCACAAGTTTGATGGCTATCCTTCTGCACAAGCGAGTGTGCAAAAAGAAAATTAAAGACTCAAGATTAGAAATACACAAATCAGAGATCAGAGAATTTCTTTACTACTGAATAGGATATCTTATCCACTGTAATCACAGGGAGCAATGATCTGAAAACCAGACTCAGGATTTGATCTTGTGGTTTACAGAATTAACAACACATTGAATTCAAAGTATCACTGGGTCTCTTATTTGAAAAATCAGGACCTTTTTGTAGAGAAAGTAAGAACCTGAAATTCGGAATGAGAGAATTTGAGAAAATCATAATGACTAAGTAATTTGAAGTCTCAAAACACTGAGTCCCCTTGTCAACAAAAGCAAGCTTTCCTTCTGTTTTTGGGGAGGTTAGCTTCTTCATATTCAGTAAAGACAACTTAGGACAGATACTGACCTTGGGGAAGGGTGGCAAAACTTTGGGATTATGAATGCTCATGTATCTTAAGGTTGTTAGAACAGGAAATAAATATCACAACACTGGATAAAGATAAATTAACAGTAGTGGCTTACATTCAATAAAGATACTAGGCAGTAATGTGAAAGAATTAATTCAAAATCTTAGGCAGCTAGGAATTGAGTGTTTGTCATGTGTGACAGGCTCAGTCACACCCTACCAATATAAATTTGAGCGCTCATAAGACATATCTTCATTACTGATGTAGTAAAAAATATATATCAGTGAGGAGAGCCCCAGCATTGTAGAAAAGTCTGTAGTGGCTGTGTTATTAAAGTTAAAAGTTACAGTGGTAGATGTTGTTGTTGAGTCACTAAGTCCTGTCTGACTCTTTGTGACCCCACGTACTATAGCCTGCAAGGTTCCTCAGTCCATGGGATTTTCCAGGCAAGAATACTGGAATAGGTGGCCATTTCCTTTACCAATAGTAGTAGATGTCAGCCTTGAAATGAGTTTTCCGGGGTTTGTGGGGAGATGATGTGACCCTGGAATCCCATAGTTCAAGCAGCAGAGCTTACATACCAGAGAAACAGTAGGCAAATTACAGTAACATACAGCAGAGCAAATTGAGGCATTCGGTGATATAATTTGTTGACCTTGTTGTCACTGAACTGTCTAGTAAACTGTTGTTTAATCTGTCTACCAGAAATTCTAGATCTGTTGGAAGAGACCTAACATGAATTTCCATAATGGAAAAATCAATGTCCCGCATTAAATTTCCAGATTTGAGCCAGTTCACACATGCAGTTTGCCTTAAAAGATGTAAAGATTGAACCTCCTTTAGGGACTGTATTGCAGTTTTGCAGCAAGTGAGTGCTCTAACTATTTCTCCTCAGCTTCCTTAAAGAAATACTTAACACTTAAGATGATGACTGTGCTTCAGGTGATTTCAGAACAAAACAGGCTGAGGCTATACACTGACAATAATCCCTGGGTACCCCAAACACCAAGGTGACCTGTTGTCAAAGAGGAAAATTATGAAGGTCTAATAATCAATAGAGTTGTGACTGAATCCATTTTACAATAAGTCTAGATGGCCTTTGATTTACCCCGAGTTCCTGAATATATAGTCTTACTCACCAACTTGCTGAAGGGACAGTTGGCTTTCAGACACATACAATAATGCCAGTGTCATAGGAAAACACAAGTGGAAACTACTAGATCTTCTGTTACATAGCAAAATAGCTAAAATCAAATATTACACTTTTTGGTACTGGTTGAGAATAGTACCACCATGATATAATTACAAAATAATAAAGAGTCTGCCTACAATGCAAGAGACCTGGGTTCAATCCCTGGGTCAGGAAGATTCCCTGGAGAAGGGAATGGCAACCCACTCCAATATTCTTGCCTGGGGATTTCCATGAACAGAGGACCCTGGTGGGCTACAGTCCATGGGGTTGGAAAGTTGGACATGACTGACCAACTGACACTTTCACTTTCACAATTATAAATATAGATTTTAAACAATGAAAGAGAGGAGACAGATTTCATTCTAAGCAATGACTATTAGATTTATACAGTCTTAATACCTTAGCCATAAGCCAAAAGTTATTACTAAGGTATAATACCTTAAAAGCACTAAGTGGAAATTAATATCTATCTAAAATTAGACATGTGGCTAAATATTGAAAAATAGAAATAAAATATATTTTAAGCCAAAAAATAATAAATGTGTTTATTACCAAAATGCCTTAACAAAAGCTATTTCTAAAGAGTGGCGTTCAATCAGATAGAAAAGAGACTAGAAGAAAGCTATAGATACAGAAGGCACTGGTAAGCAAATAACTCGAGGAAGGGCAACTTAAAGTAATGGCCTAAGGCTGCAAAATAGGACTCTCTTTTAAATGCTTAAATCTGTTACCTTGTAAACAATTGGTGTAGAATGAGTATGTGTATAAGAGCCATCTTGTCTCATCCAATATAATATCGGACATTAAGCAATTTGTTCACCCTCCACAGTTTCATTCTATATACAATTTTTCAGTTACTATTGAGTCTGACATTTTCATACCTGTGAACTGTCATTGAACACTTCAAATTTCAACTAAAGTGCTTTTATTTCCTTAAAGATCTTGTTTGTGTTTTTCCTTAAATTATCAAGGTCTAATTTTCCTTCTTGTTCTAATTGTTCCAGGTTTAAATGCAACTTGATAATTTTACTTTTACTCTCTATTTGTTATATACTTTTTTTTTCATGCAAACAGAAGATAGTATTTGTAAGATACTTTACACATTTAATAGCTTTACAATATGTATTTTAAATTGACCTTTTTCTGTTCTCCCAAGTCTAACTCACTTGGCATGTTATTCATTTCTCATTGCCTTTCCAAACTTATTTGCCAAAACTGGTTTAAATGAAAAAAAAAATCACAACTCAATATTACATCAGAACTGGTATTCAGAAGAGGGAAAATATGCACATAGGTCCTACGGCAGAATGGAATATAGCATCATTGGAAAGAATACTGTCTGATTAATAGGGCCCTTGGGCTAAGAATGGTTTAAAAGTGGAGTGAGAGAAGAAAATCTGACCTGAGAACTTATGTCTGAAAATATGTCTAGTTCTGTCATTTCAAAGATTACAAATAAGCAGTGAAAATTTGTAACTATTTCAATAAAAAAAGAAGAAAATGTATATTCTACTGTTAAAATGTCAATGTTATTGGCCTTTTAACAAAGGGATTGTGTGTTTATAAACTGAAGGAGAATTTATTACATAAAGTTTCGGTTGGATACACAAAGTATGAGTTTTCACTAATTTGATACTATAGGTGCATAATTATAATAATGCCTTGAGTTGATTGCTTTGGACGATGGATTATGATGTGTCTAATTGAGTTGGATCCTTTAGATAAATTCCATTAATTTGACTTACTTAACACTAAAGATTGTGTAACTCAGGATTAAAAAGGTATTATTATAGCAGTTATTACAATTTATTCCAAGACATATATCATTGCATTTACTGGAGAGTGAAATACTAACCAGGACAAAAGATCAAAGGTACAATAAGAGCAATTACTTTCTCTTGCACAAGGGCTAGTGAGAATATGAACGTAACTATCACACTTCATTCCCTAGATACACTGAGTTGCAGCAGGGCCACGGTTGTATATCTGAAATGAAGCATTGCCAGATATTTCACACGGTAAGGTCTTACATGACCTGATAAGTTATTAAGGAAACCTCATAAACTTACATGAAAGATATATTGAGCAGTCCATCTTTCATGTAGAGTATTTGGAATTGAAATATCAGCATGCATCCTGATCCCTGATCTATGGACAGGCTATCAATTATATAATCCAGGATATATTTCTCCCACATGCTCAGCAGTGCAAGTTGTTTTTTCTTTTTTCTTCCTCCTAATCAGAGATGTATTACTGAATGACAATATTTGAATAGCATACAATTATATAAATCTTTGTAAAATCATACCCTGGAAATGGCAGCTCTTTCTTCAATGCCAATTTCATAAAGAGACAAGAACAGATTTAATCTTGAAAGTTTTAATCAAATCTGTGGGATGTCCTTAACCAGGCTTCTTTACTTGTCAAATTACAGTCCTGCTCTACTATTCCTGGAGAGCAAAGTACTTGATTCCTGTGGTTCTTAATTGTCTCTTTCCAAACTTCAAAGGAAAATTAAAGCCTTTTCATATCAGTTGAGAAATATAAAATGTAGGCTAGATGAACTAATAAATATTAATACCATAAAAAGCACAGCAGCAGGAATAAAACACTCATTTAGACTGTGCACCATTTAAATGCCATCTTTTAATTTTTAATTTATTTTTTTATTGCATGATAACTGCTTTACAGAATTTTGTTGTTTTCTGTCAAATCTCAAGGTGAATTAGTCACAGGTATACATATATCACCTCCCTTTTGAACCTCTCTCCCATCTCCCTCCCTCTCCTACCCCTAAATGCCATTTTTTAATATGTGTACTTTAATACCTTGCAAAAAGTCATCTTATATGTGAAATAAATTATCTTCATATGAGAACCTTAGGCATTTCTGCAAATGCTCTAAAATATTATTTTGTGAGGACTTGGCTTCCCTAAATAAAATATTAGCTGTTTTATTAGCATAGTTTATGAAAGTTTACATTCTGAATGTGTGCAAATCTGAATATTATGAATCCAGTATCCTCTATGGTCAATGACAATGACTAATAAGAATAACATAAAGGCAGTGTGATTAATATATGATTGGCTTCTGCCAGTTTTATCAAGATTACTTCCAGTATAAAATATATAAAATCACTTTTGCTCTTTTGGTTAAGACAAATGCCATATGATTTTGTCAAGGTAGATATATTTGATTTTTACTTTATGAACCTTTACTGTTTTTTATTCTGATATAAAAAATCCACTCCTTCATAGAAATAATATTTACTTCACTGGCAGTGAACAAGTTAGATACAATTCCTTATCTTGTGGGAATTATACTTGGGTGGAAATAAGAAACAATAAACAAATAAGACATACTAAGACAGGACATGAAGCAGTATTGGAAAAGAAAGTAAGTGGATAGAGAAATTCAAAGGTACAATAGATATCTCTTGGATGATAGACACAGAAGATATCTGTTAATATTTAACCAGAAAACTTAAAAAGAAAATGAAAAATCATATAACACTTAGACTAGTCCAGACAGAGGAAGTGACAAGTGCAATTTCTGCAAGATAGAAAAACACTTAGAATGAATAAAGAAGAGCAAACAAGTCAGTGTGTCTGAGAAGTAAATGAAAGAAGAAGAAAAGGAAATTAGATACAGGAATAACAAGAGGCCAGATTTTCTAGGATGCTATAGGCCATGTTAAGGAATTTGAATGTTATTCTGAATGAGATAAAGAAGCAGTGGAAGTTTTTGATCAAAATAGTAACATTATCCAACACATACTTTAATGCATATTTGCTTTACATGGTGGCAGTAGAAGTCAAGAAAGGAATCAGGGATAAGAAGTAGATGGCTTTGGGGGTAATCTAAACCAAAAATATAGTGGTTTATATCATGAAAGTAACGTTAGAAATAATGGGGAAACTTGAATTAAGGGTATATTTTCAGTTAATAACAATGGGATTCACTGATGTGCTGAGTAAGAGGTGTGAATGTAGGATGATGAGAAGCATAACGTACCAAAATAACTCTCAAATTCACAAAGCCAGTTATATGCATAACCAGCTTTGAACACAGGTAGCCTGGCTTCAGAATACATGACTAAATTATACTTACTTAGTGACCCAGAAACACTAATTATTTAATTATAGCTCATAGTTTTATGGAGAAGGCAATGGCACCCCACTCCAGTACTCTTGCCTGGAAAATCCCATGGACGGAGGAGCCTGGAAGGCTGCATTCCATGGGGTCGCTGAGGATCGGACACACTGAGCGACTTCACTTTCACTTTTCACTTTCATGCATTGGATAAGGAAATGGCAACCCACTCCAGTGTTCTTGCCTGGAGAATCCCGTGGATGGGGGAGCCTGGTGGGCTTCCATCTATGGGGTTGCACAGAGTCGGACAGGACTGAAGTGATTTAGCAGCAGCATAGTTTTATAGCTCAAGAATTATAGAAGTTCCTTGAATGATTTTTCTGCTTCATGTAGCATTGAATGGAATCTGTCAATGATTTCACTTAGTTCATTGTTTGGTGTGGAAAGTCCAACATGACTATTTTCATATACCTATCTGTTATTTGTGATGACAGAATACTGGGCTTACATGAAGCTCTCTCCCTCTTCATGTGGTCTCTAAGTTTCATGGCATCGCTGCAGAAATGTAGTTAGGATCCTTAAATGAAGATGGAGGGCTTCAAGAACAGTTTCAAGAAACAGGAAGAGGAAGCTGCTGGTTCAAGGTAGATATTGGCATATCTTTATTTCTGCTCTATCTCACTGGTTGAAGAAGATACAGAGTATGCCCCAGACTCACATTCAAAGAAAAATATCAAAGAATTAGTAGATGTCTTTGAGACCCACAAGTATTTAAAAGTATTAAAATTTTTCCAGAAACAATGATGGCTACTTTGCTTCCATGTTGGTTAACTGAGTGGGTATTAATTCCTCTAATTATGAAAGGAAATTTGGAAAGATAAGTTTTAGGGTGGATAGGGGAAATTACTTTAAAATTAACATAATTTGAAATCACTTCAAAGGCCATTATATTCAGTATTTAAGTTTACCATTTCATGGAATATGGAGAGAAATATGACTATATAGAAAAAAATGAAAATCAGGATGTTTCCTTAGTTTATCTATTCCTCGCAAATATATCATTTTTGTATCTGTAAAAAAAATAGTTGCACCAATGTCTTATCAGATAGTACATGGCTAAATTAAAGATAGAATAGTGTGAAATCAGTTTAGGATCTCATTTTCATCATTAAATAACTGTGAGAATTTGGATGACTTAATTAACTTTCCTAAAGGTCAATTCCCACTTTTATAAAAAGGCAATAGTAATAGTGCCTAAAATGAAATGCTGTAACAAAATTTAAGTGACGTAATAAATTCCATGGAGAAGGCAATGGCAAGCCACTCCAGTACTCTTGCCTTGAAAATCCCATGGATGGAGGAGCCTGGTAGGCTGCAGTCTAAGGGGTCGCTAAGGGTCGGACACGACTGAACGACTTCACTTTCACTTTTCATTTTCACACATTGGAGAAGGAAATGGCAACCCACTCCAGTGTTCTTGCCTAGAGAATCCCAGGGACAGGGGAGCCTGGTGGGCTTCATTCTATGGAGTCACACAGAGTCGGACACGACTGAAGTTACTTAACAGAAACAACAATAAATTCCAAGTATTAAATCCAGTACTTGGCTCTGACTGAGGGCTTAACAATAGTGGCTATTATTATTCACACATTCACACTATCCCTGTAATCAGTTCAGTATGAAGAATAAATAGTTTACTTGACAAAGAATGAATTTGATAAATTCATTAAAAAGTGAGTGAAATGATTTTGTAAAAAAAAAAAAAAGTCTATCATTAAGTCCATCTCTCACCAAAAACTTCTGTTGAAATATATACATGTATCACAAACACAGATTTCTAGAGCAGAAAAGATGATTATTTGTTTATAGTAAGTAATCATTCTAGCTCCTCAGACCCCAATTTCCTCTTTTGGTTAAATGATGTGAAACAGATTATAAATCACTATGCAAGCATGGGATTTTGTATTCAGGCAAGTAATTCTTAAAAGATTAATGTAAGTAGTTAAATATAATCTAAGTAGTTAAATCTAAGAGAAACCACTGTTCCTTCTTTTTTTCTTGAGAAAGGGAGAGAAACCTTTTCTCCCTAGTATAAACAATGTAACTTGGGAAGATAAGACTAGTTTCACTAACTTTACAATTTAGGGGATGTCCGCATAGTTTCAAATCTCATCCCTACTTGAATAAAGACTTATGTCTCTGGAGTGGTAAATGTCTATGAAATAGGTGTTCCATCATAGTATAATTTATAAGGCTTTTCTCTCAGCCCAGGTCCCAAGGTTTAGTAAAATTTGTTCAGAAGAAAAGCCCTGAACAGAAGCATACAAATATTTCTAGTACAGTATCATAATATGTTAACTTACCATAGGTATTCTGCTAAATTTACAAAGAAATAGCCTGGATATTCTCAGTACATTTTAATTCTTGCAATAACAAGTGAATATTATAAATTTTAGCTCTAACAGGTAACATTGGTAAATTCTTTTCATTTTTCCTTTTATTTGTATCTTCTAATTTTCTTCAGTGGCTGTTATTGTTAATTTTGACATAACTGATTGCAGCCATGAAGTTAAAAGACGCTTACTCCTTGGAAGGAAAGTTATGACCAACCTAGATAGCATATTATAAAGCAAAGATATTACTTTGCCAAACAAGGTCCGCCTAGTCAAGGCTATGGTTTTTCCAGTGGTCATGTATGGATGTGAGAGTTGGACTGTGAGGAAGGCTGATCACCGAAGAATTGATGCTTTTGAACTGTGGTGCTGGAGAAGACTCTTGAGAGTCCCTTGGACTGCAAGGAGATCCAAACAATCCATTCTAAAGGAGCTCAATCCTGGGTGTTCACTGGAAGTACTGATGCTAAAGTTGAAACTCCAATACTTTAGCCACCTCATGCAATGAGTTGACTCACTGGAAAAGACTCTGATGCTGTGAGGGATTGGGGGCAGGAGGAGAAGGGGACGACAGAAAATGAGATGGCTGGATGGCATCACCGACTCGATGGACATGAGTTTGAGTGAACTCCGGGAGTTGGTGATGGACAGGGAGCCTGGCGTGCTGTGATTCAGGGGGTTGCAGAGTCAGACACGACTGAGTGACTGAACCGAAGAAATACTTATTACTTTCTGGGTATTGCATAATATTTTTTTCTGCCAAATTTTTTCCCTAGAATCTAAGAAAAGCAATTTGTATACTTAATTGCTAAATATTTTTATGAAAGTTCTATGTTCTTTAATAATTCACCAATTTTCTATGTACAGATATGAAAACTTTCAGCATTTCTTCAATAGCTATAAACGTTGTTATATGCACTTTAATATTTTCATGCAGATCTGTTCATCCCAATATGTTCAAGTTGGGTAGTAAATGACTGATCCTTCATTCAGGCTCATGTTAGCACAGTTGCTTCTCACCAAACAAGAGTCTCTACTATTAAAAGGTGACATTGTATGATACAGTCCATGCAGTTTTCAGAAGACTAGGGAAAGGGGGAAAACTTCAATAATTCAAAACTTGCCAGACTAAAATTGAACACTCACCTTGGAGACTTTTTAAAAGTTAATTTATATTTAGATTCTTCCCATACTCCCCTGTTGGGTGTTATTTCCACATAAAGAGGTATTTTCAAATTAGATAGAAAAGTCAAAGCTTGCATAAATGTGTTTTTTCCAAGAATCTTGTGGAATATACGAATTGGAATTTATCAACATTAGTCTGACAGTATCCTTTTAGAGTATTGTTTGATCCAGCCATGTACCAAGTAGTGGATGAAAATATTCAAAGCCTAAGTAATTATTCACTGTATACGATCTATTCTTGAGGTAATGAGGCAGTTATTGTCTATGGCCTTAGTGTACAAAGCTCTCTATATAACGTTGCACGTCATCAAAGATATCATGTGAAAGGTAAATCCAGGCCTTCTTCTGCAAAAGCAGTCTCTCAGTTGTCCTTGCTTAGAAGAGCTTTCACAATTTTTTCATTGATTTTTACAAAAGTGAGTACACTTTGCAAGCATTTTAGCTTTTACTGTCATTTGTGAACATAATCCAAAACTAGGTGGCAAATTCCAGACATAATCCCAACTCTGACATAGACTCTAAAATAAAGAAATAGCCCTAAGTTTGTTCTGAGTAGAGATTATGCATGCTTGATCATCATTCTTACAAATTAATAGCAGAACAATTTTAATTTCTTGTTCTTTGACCCTTACTAATATGCATCTGAAATTTTTCAGAAAACTCTCTTTAGTAAGGAACTTGGGAAGCTATACTGTAGCTGTCAGATGACCAATTGCATGGAAAATTGAAATAGATGGGGAAAAGTGTTTCCACTGAATGATTTTGCACTAGAGTGTGGTAATCACCTTGGTAATGTTAGGCTAATACCCTTATTTTCTCCATTACCTTCCATCAACTTCCATCATGCTTCACTTCCTTTCCTGGACTCAGGGTGTCTCTCACTCCTCCCTACACCAATTTCATTTGGTAGCAGTCCATTTCACACCATTTCAACACTTTGTTCTCATCAGTTTATGCTCACTCTCTTTTCAATATCTTACATTACAAGTGAGCTATACCACTATTTCACTTCCTCATTCATGTACTTAAAGCACGCTCAAAATTCATGAACAAGGAAGGAGTATATAATAAAAGAGATCTTAAGATGAATAGAAAAATCAGAAATGCCTGTTAAAATAACAGACCAAGTCAAAAGGAAATATTTCACCTATCCTACTTAATACTTACAAAATCAGATTATATTAGAGAGTAGATGGCAGCCTATTGATCAATTAGACCTGTGTACAGACTACTTAGTTTATGCTCTCTAGTCCGTAGGAGATCTAGTAGAGTGTTTCAATCCTTACCCCAAATCTTGCAATTTAAAAAAACCTCTAAAGGAGAAGCTAGAAGATTGTTTTAAATTTATGGTACCAATAAACATTGATTTATTAATCAGTCATCTAATGAGTACCTAAATATGTGTCAGAGAAATATATTTGACTTAAGAATACAAAGATGAATAAAACATAATCCTATCCCTTTATTTTAAAGTCTAGTCTAGGATTAAAATGTTATTGAAATATACTACATTTGCATTTATTTGCATTACCTGATTGTTAAATGTAATAATTTCATGTTTTTTTCCTGTTTTCTCAACCAGATTGTAAACATCAAAAATATATAATTTTAGATTTTATATATGCTACTGATACCATAGCGTACTTTCACCCCTTCCAACCGCTAGGATAATGTAATAAGGCCAGAGAAAGCTGCTGGAGACCTTTATGGGAAATATAGAGCCAATGAAAATGATAGGAGTAGGTAATATGATCTTCTAAATCAGAAATTAAAATGTATTCTCTATATTTATCTATTCTAGGCTTTTCTTCCTGTGTCAATAATTTCTCAGTACCTTATAATTAAGGATATATATTTAAGAAAACAATCTGTGTTTCACAATCATAAATTAGAAGCTGTTTTTCAGAGTGTTTAAGAGACAAAAATCTCATTTACCTTATCTAGTGATTTTACTTTCCATGTATATTCTTTGTATTTTGTGATCTCTAGTATAGACTGATTAATAATGAAAGATTTTCCATCTGGTCATGGATGTTTTGGCATATTAAATCAAAAACACAGCATCATCTTCAATAGCCAACATACATATGTCCTATATATTAATAAAGAAATTAAAAATTATATCTATATATAGGTGATATATAGTAGGTGAAAGACATACACATTTATACCCTAATTTCAAAGGAAAGTATAACATTCTCTAAAATAAAATAAAACCAGGTATCAATGGGAAGTATATAACCCACCAAAAAGACCTATCCAATAACAGAGACTGAAATAATATGGAAAATAGAGAGGAAATAATAATACAAGAGAAGCCAGAATAGCAGATAGGAGATTAAGTACTTCACCCTAATTTTCTTTTAGTTGCTCTGCTTTTTAAGCTTCTTATGCAGGATTATCACTTACCAACTCAATATCACCCCACTTATAAATTATCTACAAAACTATGGAAGAAATTGAGAAACAAAATTTTCTACAATCTCTTTTCCTAGAATCTGGTTTAGTTTCCTGAGAGGAAATTCCCAGAGATTTAGAAGGCATTACAAAAGAAGGGGTCATGTTCTTCTTCTTCTTCTTTTTCCTGTGATATTAGTAAACTTACTTCTGAGCAGAGATGAGATTCACAAGAGCAACCTAGAGAGGATTTGAGAACCTGCAGTTTGAGAGAATTGTTATCAGTTTCCTAGAGATTCTTTAGCAATGCCCTTGCACAGTGTCTGGTCAAACATAAATATTGGTGCTGTAAACTGACTGGTCGGAGAAGGCAATGGCACCCAACTCCAGTACTCTTGCCTGGAAATTCCCATGAATGGAGGAGCCTGGTAGGCTGAAGTCCATGGGGTCATGAAGAGTTGGACACAACTGAGCGACTTCACTTTCATTTTTCACTTTCATGCATTGGAGAAGGAAATAGCAACCCACTCCAGTGTTCTTACCTGAAGAATCCCAGGGACAGGGAAGCCTGGTGGGCTGGATCTATAGGGTTGCACAGAGTAGGACATGACTGAAGCCACTTAACAGCAGCAGCAGCAGCAGCAAACTGACTGGTAGTAGCTAATTGCTTCCTTTGCTCTTTCTAGGACTGTGAAAGCACCAGTTTCCTTAAATTAGAATATTTTATACGTAGAGAATATCAAATGGCTTCTGTTTTCCTTAAGGAACTGTGAGTGAAGAAATCATGATTGATGGATAATAAACTATTACTGATGGATAACAGATGAGCTATCAAGAGAGAAAAAGGCATGGGTGGACCTTATATGCATATTTCTAAGTGAAAGAAGTAAGACTCAAAGTGCTCCATACTATATGATTCCAACTAGAGTACAAAATTCTGGAAAAAGTATAGATGATGAAAAGGTCAGTGGTTGTGAAGGATTTGAGATAAAAGAAGGAAAGTTTGAATAGGTAGTGTTCAGGGGATTTTTCAGGGTATAGTACTACCCTTTATGATAATTTATGATATTGTAATAGTGGTTATATGATGATAGGCATTAGCCTATAGCCATAGAATGTTGCACTTTGAAAGCTATGGTTTTTCCAATAGTCATGTATGAATGTGAGAGTTGGACTATAAAGAAAGCTGAGTGCCTAAGAATTGATGCTTTTGGCTGTGGTGTTGGAGAAGACTCTTGAGAGTACCTTGGACTGCAAGGAGATCCAATCAGTCAATTCTAAAGGCAATCAATCCTAAATATTCATTGGAAGGACTGATGCTGAAGCTGAAACTCCAGTACTTTGGCTACCTGATGCGAATAACCAACTCATTGGAAAAGACCCTTATGCTGGGAAAGGTTGAGGTCAAGAGAAGGGGATGACAGAGGATGAGATGATTGGATGGCATCACCGACGTGATGAACATGAGTTTGAGTTGTCTCCAGGAGTTGGTGATGGACAGGGAAGCCTGGCGTGCTGAGGTCCATGGGATCGCAAAGAGTTGGACATGACTGAACAACTGAACAGAACTGATAGAATCTTACAGCATAAAGAGTGAACCTTAATGTATGCAAATTAAAAAAATCATTTTGGAGATTGGAGGACTCCAGGATAGAGTGAAGAATGTGACTCATCAATCTGTATTATAAATGTATGAAATAGTGTCACTGAAGTAGTTAGGGGACATATGCACTGGTCTACGTATTTATGAAACAAGTGGAATCTGTAAAGCTAAAGATAAAAAATTACCATCAACAATAAAAACTGCACATAACTATTCAAGTTGCTGTAATTATTTTTCATGGTGTATGGGGTTAACAATTCTGATACTGCTATTTACGTACTTTAGATTTGAACAATTAAGCAAATGGATGGTATATGGCAGAGGTGAAGTGTCTCACACAGTGGAATTTTCAGGTAACATGGGGAAGTGGGTAGAATGATTCATCTGGTAATGGATTCAAGTTGGAGGCCTCAGGGTTAAATTGTACAGATTGTTACATGTATAAGTATTTATAGATATCTGTATATACCCTAGTCAGTGTACACAAGCAAGTGTATTTCCTTTCTTTCAGCTGAGAAAACCTAAAACAAAGAAGCCTCAGTGGCAAAAGAGTACTCACCACCCTAATGTTTCTAATTCCATTCTCAAATAGAAGGAACAAGGTTTCTTAGAGAAATGGCCAGTTCTATGTAAAGTCTATTTAGGAGATAAGCCTGGAGTATCCTATAGTGTCAAAACATAAGAGCTAAACAAAGGAACAGTTTGAACAATGATGGGAATTACAAAGGGACACTAGAGCCAGTAACAGAGCTCCCAACGGCCAACAGCACGAGAAACACAATGAATAATATATTGCATTGTACTCACACTCTAAAATAAATATCTACAAGCTCCTACTGATATACCTAAAGAAATAAAAATAATAAGTGGAGAAAAACAAATCTGTTCAGAATTCCAAGTAATTTATGAAGACACACTAACCTCAGGGAGGAGGAGTATAACGCCCTCCCAGAAAGTACCAACTAGTCACAGTGACTTCCTTTCAGACCACAGCATAAATGGGTCTAAAACAGAGTTAACTCTGCAGCTACAAATCTGACAAACATGGTTGCATCTGGATGATCAAGGTCCACATCAGTACTAATAAGTCATTTTGATAGTGTACTTCCCAGGTGGCACTAATGGTAAAGAAATAACTTGTCATTGCAGGAGACTTAAAAGTCAAGGACAGGTTCAACCCCTGGGTTGGGAAGATCCCCTGGAGATGGGCATGGTAACCCACTCCAGTATTCTTGCCTGGAGAATCTCATGACAGAGGAACCTGGTGGGCTATAGTCCATAGAGTCACAAAGGGTCAGACACAACTGACGTGGCTTAGCATGCATGCACCCCCTTTTTATTCCAATTTTTCTTTTAAGCATACTCTAGTACCCATGGTTTAATTATTTTAACTTCATAAAATGCTGTAATATATAGCAGTGGCAGTGGTTTTTTACCCACATTCCTTTGTTTTAAAAAATGTTCTTAACTGTATTTCCTAATTTAAAGAAATAAACAAAATCCCATTGAAATTATTAAAATTTCAAAGTTGAAGTCATCTACATCTTCAGGGCTCTAATTGTCACCTAACTAACCTCATATTTTATACTATTTGCTTCCCTTTAAAAAAAAAATCAATTTGGCAAGGACTGACATCTTGCAATGTGTGATGCTTCATCCAGGACATTAGCATTTCTGTCCATTGATTCAGTTTCAGTTCAGTACGGTTATTTAACACCCACTATCTTAAGTCCTGGTGGCTCAGAGGTTCAAGTGTCTGCCTCCAATGCGGGAGACCCGGGTTCGATCCCTGGGTCGGGAAGATCCCCTGGAGAAGGAAACGGTAACCCACTCCAGTATTCTTGCCTGGAGAATCCCATGGACGGAGAAGCCTGGTAGGCTACAGTCCACGGGGTCGCAAAGAGTCGGACACGACTGAGCAACGGAGCGGAACCTCAAGTCCTGTGCTTTACGCTTGAGGTATTCTTTTAAATCACTCAGGAGAGTTGGGTTTTTTCTTTTTGTTTGTTTGTTTTGACCCTTAACATACAATGTGATGAAATGGCTCCTCGACTCCAGTCCCAGGTGGCTCAGTGGTAAAGAATTCACCTATCAGTTCAGGACACACAAGAGATGTGGGTTCATCCCCGGATCATGAAGATCTTCTGGAGCAAAGCATGGCAACCCACTCCAGAGTTCTTGCCTAGAAATTCCATGGACAGAGGAGCCTGGCGGCTGCAGTCCATGACTGAATATGCACATCCAACTAATCAAAATGAAAAATAGGCAATAATTCCAGATGTAGGAGAGTCTATTATTTACCTGACCAATATGCTTAAGGAGACATGATTAATAAATGTGGATATACTGGATAAGATCCTGAAACAGAAAAAGGACATTAGCTCAAAACTAAAAAAAAAAAAAAAGTCCAAGTTTTTCATTAGTAATAATACTGGCTCTTTAATTCTAACAAATGTACTATACACATGTAAGATGTGGTTGGGGGCGGGAGGAGAAGGGGACGACGGAGAATGAGATGGCTGGATGGTATCACCAACTCTGTGGACGTGAGCTTGAGTGAACTCCGGGAGTTGGTGATGGACAGGGAGGCCTGGCGTGCTATGATTCATGGGGTCGCGGAGAGTCGGACACGACTGAGCAACTGAACTGAACTGAAACTGAACATGTAAGATGCTAATAATTCTATGTACTATCCTATGATTTTTTTCTATTTAAAATTGATCTAAAATTAAAATTTTATTTCCAAAACACAGATACTAAACTGACAGGTATGTAGTCAAGTATATAGGACTACTTCATATATGACATTTTTAATACTCCTTTGCTTAAGTATCTTTGGTCTCAATAAACCTGTGACTAACATTATGCATGTTCAACAATATACATAGCCTATCACTGTAAGATAACACAGAATTTACAGATTAACTTAAGTGTGGGAGATAGTGAAATCCACTTTAAATGAAATTAGAAAAATATATCCAGAGGAGAATAATACAAAGCAGATGGTATTAAAGAACAAAACAAATTTCAGATCATTGACATATTAAATAGCAATACAACATTTTCAAATTACTATGTTATTTAGATTACCTATCATATACAGCACATAACTTTCCAAAAGCTTTTTCTAGAAGAAGCAAGTCTTATGTAGCATTACACAGTTTAGTACTTTAGGGAAATAAAATTTGTTACCGTTCTATACCCTACTTTTGAAAGGTTGGTATATACATTGGTTTAATACCATTTCTGATAAATTAGACAATTAAGAACTGCATTGAATAACTATGACTTTAATTTTCCAGTACTTCCTAGAAATATTTGATCATGTAGATCTGATTTTTTTCGTAAAATCTACAGATTTCTTACAAAATTAATATAGCCATCAATATATGGCAAACATAAAAATCCTACAGATTTTTTTCTTGAACAAAATGACTTGATCATATTAAATCAAAATTTAAATATGAAACATCTCAACTTAGCATCATATTGGTTCCTATATTTTCAACATAAAAGATAAAGTGTTCTAAGAAACATACAAAAATAAGCATTGACCAATGTTTTAAAACCTTGAAGCAGTTCCAATTTGAATGAAAGCAACATGTTATTTAGAAAATTATCTGTGTTAAATCAATTTTTATAATTTGTTTCCATTTTAATGTTCTGTGAAAATTTTGCATCTCTAGAAAAATGTGATTTCTGAAATAAATGACAAATGAATAAGACTTTATGTCCTGTAATTATAAGTGTTATTACCAATCCTTAATACTAAATAATCAAGTTTACTCCATTCACAGTAAGTTAGCCTAAGGCTATAAGAAAAAATTAAACGGGGCAGGCAGCAAATTGATGTGCTTTTTGTAAGATAATACGTTTCAGAATTCCTTTAAGAAACTATTGATCTATTCCTGGAAAAGCAGAGAGGAAAAAACTCTGAAACTAATATAACTAATGCAGATTTATGTGGAACAAAAATCAAATTTCCTTCAGGCTAGACCTAATCACTTTGGGAAGAAAAAAACGTATAAAAAGGATATTCATAAAATATTTTTCAGTACTTTTCCCTCCTGTGTGGAATTGTTCAAAATGTTTAATGCTTTTATAAGTTGCTTTATAGTTTTAATAAAACATTTTCCGAATGTCTTCCTAACTTTCCATTGTGTAAGATAATACAAATTTATACTGAATGAGTGAATTCTTAAGATTGGCCATTACTGAACACTTGAGTACCTGCTGTATTTGACCCCATTTGTCCTGCAATCCTGAAAGCCCAAAGTACCTTTTTGGCAAATGATAAAAAACAAATGAACAGTTTTTCTGAGCAGTGAAAACAAATCCCTTTTGAGCAATATGCATCTCTTTGGGATGGTGAAAAAGGTCAAGAAAAAGACTTCACTGTTAATTTCCAAAGAATGCTGATAGTGAGACAAGATGTAAATGTGTGGGGTAGGGAATATAATGGGAGCTCTCTGAGACTTCCTCTCAGTTTTCCTGTGAACCTAAAACTGCTTTAAAAAATAAGGTCAATTTAAAAAATTGCATCATCCTGTACAAAGATGTATGATAATACATATTGAAGTTTGGATTAAGATTAATTCAATTTTGAGTAATTAAGCTTCATTTTTATAAACTATCAGAATAATTTATTAAATTATACATTGAAAAATAAAATGATTATTTAAAAAATGCTGAACTTGTATCAATTCTACTTCATTTTAAAAATCTGAATTTTAAAAGCAAAACTTAAAAGTATTTGGAAGAATATAAGTTCAAACAAGGGAAGACTTATTGAAAAGGAGCAAATAGGACACATCTAAAATAAAATATGAATAAATTTAACATGATAATTTTTCTACATAATTTTTATTATTAAAGATCAAAACGAAAGCTGAAATCTTAGCAAAGATATTTACAATGAATCCAATAACAGAACATTAATTTCCAAAATAGAATAATCGCTGAGATCAATAAAGGCAGAAGGCTCAAAAGAGAGAGCAAGCAATGAATAAGTTCACTTTTTCAAAAAGACTACAGATATAGTAGGAAAGAAAATGAAAATCCAACCATAGTTAGATACTATCCTACATCTAGCAAACTGAAAAAATAAAATCTGACATTTCCTGCTGCTGCCAAGAGTGTTGAGTAATTGAACATGGTTTCTGCAGATCTAGAGAGTATACCAGTCTGAAGAGCAATTTGGCAAGATCTGGTGAATTTTAACAACATGCATAAAGCAATTCTTGGAAGATGGCAGTGTGACATAGTTTTTTTTAACATCTTTGATTTCTTTTGTTGTATGGAGAGTATAAAAAGGAAAATATGACTCCTCACCTCAAAATTTTTGGACAACATCAAAAATAAAAACTAACTGAAAATGTATACCGATAAACCCTAAAATACAATAGAGAGAAATCACCTATAGCTTTAAGGTGTACATTATATTACCAGGGAAAAGATAAGTGCATCTGCCATAGCAGAGAACAGAAAGTCAAAGGTACTCCCTAAAGAGTACAGAAGGCCAATTAATGGAGAAGAGTAGTTGAAGCTGAAAGAGATTTGCATATTCACACATAATTGAAAGGGGCTCTGAGGCAAGATGTGAAGGAGCTTGTATTTGTTATCTGAAAGCTGATCGCTGAAGAATTGATGCTTTTGAACTGTGGTGTTGGAGAAGACTCTTGAGAGTCCCTTGTACTGCAAGGAGATCCAACCAGTCCACTCTAGAGGAGATGAATCCTGGGTGTTCATTGGAAGGACTGATGCTAAAGCTGAAACTCCAATACTTTGGCCACCTCATGCGACGAGTTGACTCACTGGAAAAGACTCTGATGCTGAGAAAGGTTGGGGGCGGGAGGAGAAGGGGACGACGGAGAATGAGATGGCTGGATGGCATCACCGACTCTGTGGACATGAGTTTGAGTGAACTCCAGGAGTTGGTGATGGACAGGGAGGCCTGGCGTGCTGTGATTCATGGGGTTGCGGAGAGTTGGACGTGACTGAGCAACTGAACTGAACTGAACTGAACTGAACTGCTTAACAAATTACTATGGTCTTAGTAGCTTAAAATAACTAACATTTATTATTGATAAGCTCTCCTGGGTTTAAGAGGTTAGGAATTGAAACATAATCAAATCATTGGCTCTAGGATAGCCTTTGTGGATATTTCTGTTTTTTCCCCATGAAATCCATTCTCTCCTTCTCCTGTACCAAAATATTTTTAGATGCACTTGACTTCCAAGCTAAAACAGGTATTCCCTAGCCTTCCTTGCCGGGAGCCAGCGAGGGAAATCCTACCCGTAGCAAAGGTCAATTGGGGAAGAGGCCTGATGGGCAAAGGCTAATCAGAACTCGAGGAACCCCCTGGACTTACCTGAGCATCTACCCCAAAGAAAACCGGAGTCTGACTGCCTTATTATCTTACGCCTCTTACCAAGTCCTCTAATACTTACAGGGGCTTCCCCCCAACCACCTTTCTCTGAAAACATTAATTCAGAGCTGTAGTTAAAAAGTTCTCCTCGGCTTAATAGGAGTGTTCCAATCTAAGCCCCTCTGATAGCTTTCTAACTTGCCTGACAAGTTTGTCCGGGCTCTTACAACTACGAATGTGACTGTTTATAGCCTCCCAGCCATGCAAGGACAGAAAGCCTAATATTCTAAAATATAGGAATTTGTTGAAGAAGTTAAAATCATTAGAATAGTACTAAAAAAGATTTCATTGTTGAATCAATGCTTGCTGCAAAGTTTCCATATTTTCTATCTATTGTATCCTTGGAAATATATTAATCACATATAGAGAAAATAAGTAGTAGCTTTTGATTTAACCACATCAGATCTTAAGTTAATAAATTCTTTTCTTGTAGCTCACTACACCCTTGCCTTATAGGAATGTAACCTTGTCATGTGTCTTTGGAGAATAGCGTCTGACTTTAGGAAAATCACCTTGAAAGAATATAAGCCTTTTTCTAGCTGACTAACCTTTGTTAGGAGAGAGGGCCATAAACTGTTAGCAGGCCTCCTGGCCAGAAGATGATGTAAACCACCTAAAACTTTTGTATATCATGAGACATACAAAAATAAGCCCTGATCCTGATAAGGGTCAAGATTGCTGACCCCGTGTGATTTTGACGTGACTCTATACCTCCCTTTCTCTATTTTTTATGTTCACACTTAGGGTATAAAAGCAGCACTGGAAAATAAAGTTTTGGGCCTTGCTCACTGAAGCTCAGTCTCCTCGTGTCGTTTTTTCTCCTTTTCTCTATTCTCCTTTTTCTGGTTGAAATCCTTGAAGCGCTGGGCCCTCTGCGTTTACTTATCTGCCTGGGCTTCTAAGACCCACTAGAGGGGATGCCCTTTTGGGGTGCCTCCAGTGATTTGAGAGGGCGCCTGCGGCCTACGTAAACAGAGCAAACCCCGTGCTGGGGTTTTATTGGTTTCCTGCGTAAACCAAGGAATTATCAGCCTCTCTCTCTCTCTCTCTCTCTCTCTCGCTGACGCCGACGCTGTTCATCCCAAGGATACCCTGGGTCCATATCGAGGCAGGCCCCCGATACTTCCTCCTAACTAGGCATGGCCATATGATTAAGTGGAATCAATGGAATATGAATAGAGTGAGGTAGATTACTTCTCTCTTATTTTGTGTAAATGATTTGTTTATTCTCCATTTCACCTGTTTTCTATTCTAATTCACTAA
This sequence comes from Moschus berezovskii, assembly GCF_049115385.1. NCBI lineage: Eukaryota > Metazoa > Chordata > Mammalia > Artiodactyla > Moschidae > Moschus > Moschus berezovskii. Next base: position 20,547,621 of record NC_142465.1, on the reverse strand, counting down.
AATGTTAATATGATGATTGATGTTAACACCCCATTTCCTGTGAGAAAACAAGGAAAAGAATGATCAAAGCAACTACAACTTCATAAATTGCTCTTCGGGATGTAATATTGGCAAAACCATTTGGGAAATCTGCAGACATTTTGCAACAGGGTCCATTCATACCACTTACCCTGTTTTATGAAAGGCAAATGCCAAATCACTGTAGCTTACTGGAGACTGTTTTTCACACCAAATTAGTTTGGTGCCCTAAGACATCCAATGATATCACTTACAAATTGGTTAAAAATAATATTTTTATTATTAAAAATTTTAATAGGACAAAAATGGGCCAATTATATAATAGAAACCAAATACCATATGACATTTTATGCTGGACTTTATATTGCCAAGTCAACAACCTCAACTCTGATTTTTCTATGCTGTTAGTGAAAAATGTGGTTTAAAAAAAAATGAAAATTTAAAGTGGGAGGCATCAAAATTGTGAATCTGCTTTCTAAGAAGAAATGAAAGCTCCAATGTGTTGGACCTGAGAACTCAAAACAATAGTGTGATAACAAAAGTCCTTAATGCTTACATTCTAGACAGCAGAACTGGTCTGTAAGTCCATATCTAAGTGTCTCCACTGGCGTCATTATTGTAGTTAAAAGTTGTTATGCACTGTATCTTTCATCCCCCTTAGTTGTCAGTCTAAATTGTACCTAGATTTCCTGATTTGGGCCAGATAATCAGAAAATATTTTAAAGATATTTAACAATTTTAATCTGTAACTTCTGCTGTAATTCAGCTATGTCTGGGCATAAAAGTACCTCTCATTTATGTCTGCTACTACTACTGCTGCTAAGTCGCTTAAGTCGTGTTCGACTCTGTGAGACCCCATAGACGTAAGCCCACCAGGCTCCCCCATCCCTGGGATTCTCCAGGCAATAATATTGGAGTTGGTTGCCATTTCTTTCTCCAATGCATGAAGGTGAAAAGTGAAAGTGAAGACGCTCAGTCGTGTCCGACTCTTCAAGATCCCATGGACTGCAGCCTACCAGGCTTCTCCATCCATGGGATTTTCCAGCAAGAATACAGGAGTGGGGTGCCATTGCTTTCTCCCATTTATGTCTAGAAACAGCCACATTGTATTAAGTATACTTCATTAATGACTCATTCAGCACAAGGCATTAAGCATCTAATAAATTCATATTAATAGAGAAAAACCTGTAATTATAAAGACAATGAGTTCTTCTCCAAGTAGTTCAAGCCATGTCTCCAATATTTTCAGATGTATCAAATACAAGATTTATAACCATTTAGGGAATAGGCTGTTTTTTCTCCTTGTTTACATTCCATCATCATACCTGGAAATGTATCAAAATATAGATTGCTTTTCCTTCACAGAAAGACTAAATAAAGATGAGTGTATTGCCCTTTTCAAATGTTATAAGTCCCCCTCCTAATTTGTATATTTGTATATTTACTCCTTTGTGAACTCCTATGGATGCCTTTGCATGGATGACATTATTTCAAATGTTATCTTTACATAATGTTTCTTCCTCTGTGGTCCCCACATTGAAAGGCATTTGTGGAATCCAGCCATGCATATGAACAACAATTTTTCAAAACCCTGAATCACAGAAAAAAAGAAAAATCAGTCTCTGGTTTTTCTTTAGCACTATGTCGAACTAAATTGCTATTATAATCATCTTATTAAATAACAACCAAAGCACAGATGAAACTGACAACATGAAGCACAAAAGAAACACAAATAAATGAAAGAGAACAGCTATGGAACACGTGCAAATACATGTAACTTTTTGTTTTTTAAAGAATGTAATTGTAAATCATAGAGACTTTGACTTTTTAAATAGCTGCTTTCTTTTCTATTCTTCTTTAAATGCTTTTATTCTCCTGGCCCAAAGAACAGTAAATTCTCTCCATTTTTCTGTCTCATGGCTGCTCTCTCTCCTCCATCTCTGTGTCTTCATCCTTCGACACTCCTAAGTATTGGAGTATTTCAAAACTCGTTTCTCAGACCCCCTCCCCTCTCTTTTTTTCCTTCACTTGTTCTCTAGGCTATTTCTGGCTTGAAATGTTATCTATAAACTGATGTCTTTTAAATTAACATCTCCGTCAGTGACCTCTCTCCTAAACTGTAGAATCTATATCCAGTTACCTAGTTGCTATGGAGGTCACTTGGATCCTGAAATAATAGCATAAATTTAACATATTCCAAGCAAATTACCAATTTCTATTACTCCTTGGAAGGAAAGTTATGACCAACGTAGATAGTATATTAAAAAGCAGAGACATTACTTTGCCAACAAAGGTCCGTCTAGTCAAGGCTATGCTTTTTCCAGTGGTCATGTACGGATGTGAGAGTTGGACTGTGAAGAAAGCTCTGCGCCGAAGAATTCTTGAACTGTGGTGCTGGAGAAGACTCTTGAGAGTCCTTTGGACTGCAAGGAGATCCAACCAGTCCATTCTAGAGGAGATCAATCCTGGGTGTTCATTGGAAGGACTGATGCTAAAGCTGAAACTCCAATACTTTGGCCACTTCATGCGACGAGTTGACTCACTGGAAAAGACTCTGATGCTGGGAGGGGTTGGGGGTGGGAGGAGAAGGGAAAGACAGAGCATGAGATGGCTGGATGGCATCACCGACTCAATGGACATGAGTTTGAGTGAACTCCGGGAATTGGTGATGGACAGGGAGGCCTGGCGTGCTGTGATTCATGGGGTCGCAAAGAGTCGGACACGACTGAGCGACTGAACTGAACTGAACTGAACTGATGCCTTCCTTTAACCTATCCCTGACCTATCTTTCTTCAATCAGTAAATGGCACTTGCATTAAGTAATTTGCTCGTGTCTAAAACTTTATTTGATTTACTTAATTTTATTTGCAGTGAAATATAATTGACTTGTGATGTTGTAGTATTAGTTTCAGGTTGCAGCAAAGTAATATAATGGGATGCATATAAGATTATTTCTAAATCAAGGCCGTGCTTTCTGACATAGGTAGTTTAGAATTTTCTATCACCTAGGAGGATTCTTGGAAAAGGCAATGGCACCCTCCAACTCCAGTACTCTTGCCTGGAAAATCCCATGGATGGAGGAGCCTAGTAGGCTGCAGTCCGTGGGGTCGCTAAGAGTCGGACACAACCTAGCGACTTCACTTTCACTTTCATGCATTGGAGAAGGAAATGGCAACCCACTCCAGTGTTCTTGCCTGGAGAATCCCAGGGACAGGGGAGCCTGGTGAGCTGCCGTCTCTGGGGTCACACAGAGTTGGACACGACTGAAGTATATTAGCAGCAGCAGGAGGAGTCTGGGAAATCATGTCATTTGCCCAAGTTCTTATCCAGAGGCAGAGGATGTACCTACAGAATAATTTTTAAAGAATGTGGTGGAACAAAAATATTCTGCTATGATCATATTTCATGGGTTTTCATTGTTTATACACAACTCTTAGAGGCAAAACTCAAATAATCAGGTATCCGTTGTGGAGAATGTCTTCTGAGAATAATAGACTAGTGGGTGATTTTCAACCCAACAGACACTTTCTCTGGAGAAATTTAAATGTGAGATGCAAAAATTGAGATTCTTTCACTTTTCACTTTCACACATTGGAGAAGGAAATGGCAACCCAATCCAGTGTTCTTGCCTGGAGAATCCCAGGGACGGGGGAGCCTGGTGGGCTGCCGTCTATGGGGTCACACAGAGTCGGACACGACTGAAGTGACTTAGCAGCAGCAGCAGCAGTGTGGTGATAAGAGAAACATAGATAAGACAATGGAAAAATAAAAAATATAATCAGTTATTAGCAAGCAGAATCTGTACACAGAGAGATAGAAATGAAAGTTGGTAATTGCATTTGAATACTAAAAACTTTCCACTGTCTTTGTGACTGTTAGAGTAAGTAGCAACTGATTTCTTTAGTTTTGAATACCATATTTCTTTTTTGGGAAACAATTGTCTTTGTGTTCTGGATAACAACAATAATCACTGTCAGGAGACCCAAGGTTTATTATCAAGGAAAATATTTTTGTATTACTTTACCATTCTGTGTTTTCTTAATTATCAGCTCTGTTCCAAAGACATACTCTCCAGAGATGGCCCAGGTTTCTTAAATTTTATGTACATAATTAAGTACTTATGATAAACAACATATAACCAACATATTTATGTTGGTCATTAATTTTTTCTACTCTCTCTACATGCATTCAACCCCTTTAGCAATGATGATAACAGCACAATATCAGCATTTTGATATATGACCTATTAATTAGCTATTTAAATTTTGATGAACATTTAGATTATTTCTAGCTCCTTTGTCATTATCAACAATTGTTCGTGGATACTTATACGTAAATATTTGTACCTGTCACTTTTTTTTCATGTACTTATATATATATCTATATATTGTATTACTCAAAAAAAATTCCCACAGATAATTAGATCAATTTACACACACTCCAGTATATTCTTTTTCCCTAAAGCTTTTTTTCTTGGGTGTGAACTGGATAAAATTAACTGAGTATAAAAATTACATAAATTATATTCTATAATCAATGTGATGACAGTTTTGGCCTAAAAATTCCAACTCAGTCACTGTTTTGAGAAAATGAACTATGTTTAAAATTTTAGATAACTTTCATATTTTACAGTAACATTTAAATATATATATACAAATGATTAGCTCATCTTTAATGCATGTTTGACAAAAATATTATAAACATAAGTATACAGAGTTAAGATTTTATGCTCTTAGATAATTTGAATGCAAATTTTAGGTAGAGGGACTAATAATTAGAAACTTTTGAAAGAGTATCCTTAAAAGTGTGGTGAGTTGGAGAAATGTCATATATACACACAAGTGATACACAAACAGAAAAAAATGTAATACTCACAAAAACGTAAGTTATTAAAGATAAATATTTTGTTTACTCTTCAGTGACTAATAAGGCAGGCATAATGCTTGCAAGTGGGCATTTTAAGTATAAGCATACCTTGGATATCTTATGAGTTTAGTTCCAGACAAAACTTTTTTGGTTTCCCAATGCATATAAAAGTTATATGATACTACAGTATTAAATATGTAATAGCATTATGTCTATAGGATGTATATACCATAATTAAAAGTACTTTAAGGCTGCTGCTGCTGCTGCAGCTAAGTCACATCAGTCATGTCCGACTCTGTGCAACCCCATAGATGGAAGCCCACCAAGCTTCGCTGTCCCTGGGATTCTCCAGACAAGAACACTGGAGTGGGTTGCCATTTCCTTCTCCAACTTTAAGGCTAAATAAATACGAAACCAATTACAATAGTAACATAAAATATTACTGATCACAGGTCACCATAACAAATACAATACTAAAGAAAGAACTTGAAGTACTGTATGTGACACAGAAACATGAAGCAAGAAAATACTATTGGAAAAGTGGTGCTGATAGACTTGCTTGATATAGGGTTGTGACAAACTTTGAATTTGTAAAAAATAAAGTGTCAACAAAATGCAATAAAGAGAAGGACAATAAAATGAAGTATGCCTGTATTAATATTATGTATTTCTCCTATAAGTATTTACTAGCTTTTATCCTAGGAATCTTTTTAGATGAAGGAGAAAAAGAGATGATGGAAAACTGACTTGTTACATCTTAAGGTATCCATTCATAGAAAAATATATTGCAGTATGAATTATAGACAAACACACAAATGGATATGAACTTATGCACATGACATGTTAAAGTTATCATTTTTCATTTTCAACATTTTTCTGGGCAAGATGTAGGTTATGTAATTGAGAGAAGACTTTAAAAGAGTTGAGTTATTTAGCTGCAGTAAGTAGAGGTTTAAGTATAATGTCATCAGTTCAGTTCAGTTCAGTCACTCAGTTGTGTCTGACTCTTTGCGACCCTATGAATCACAGCACGCCAGGCCTCCCTGTCCATCACCAACTCCCAGAGTTCACTCAAACTCATGTCCATCGAGTCGGTGATGCCATCCCGCCATCTTATTCTCTGTAGTCCCCGTCTCCTCCCACCCCCAATCCCTCCCAGCATCAGAGTCTTTTCTAGTGAGTCAACTCGTTGCATGAGGTGGCCAAAGTATTGGAGTTTCAGCAAATACTGACTAAATAGGAACTCCTGGGATTCTTTCTTTCTTTTTTTTTTTCCATAAATGTGACTTCAAAAGTAGGGTTTTATTAGTATATGTGGAAGAACATTCTTGAAATATTTTTTAAATGAGCTTAATAAGAAAAGATCCAGCTATTTTTAAGAAGCTATTAAAGTAAGCTTCTATTATATTACAATAGTTAAAGTGCTCTTTCTTTGTGTGGGTGAGGGTAACTGAGGAAACGTAGTTAAGTCTACTAGTTTTCTAGTTTCTATGAGAGAAGGGAATGGCAACCCACTCCAGTATTCTCGCCTGGAGAATCCCGCAGACAGAAGAGCCTGGCAGGGTACAGTCCATGGGGTCACAAGAGTCGGACATGACCGAGTGATGAAACCACCACCACCATGACATCAGAAATTTTGCTCTCCTTTTACTAACCTGTACAAATGAGGGTTTGTTTCCTAAACCTTGACCAGTGACTTGACCTTCTTTTCTGAAGACAGGAATTTGATGCCATCAGTCTGAATCTCTGACTGGTATTTGCTCCTAGTTTCATTTTAAGAGCTTCCATCTCTTATTCTACTCGTTTGAAGCCTAACCATTATAAAGGCTTATTTCCTCTGGATGCTAAAATCTGCATCCAGATTGATATCTCTTAATTACTTGTAGGCACATTGTCTCAATTCTGGGTTCTATATATGTATAAACTTTATCCAGTAATGTGATGATGAATTCTTGCTAAGTATCTACCTCATGCTCATCAACATATCTGATTTCTAGTTTACCCATACTATTACTTATTGAACTCAAAGCCCCCTCTTTTCTTAGTTCTACTTCTTGGATTTTATAAGAAACTAGTAAGTAAACTGTTACCTAAGTCATATCATGTGAGGAAACGTGGCTAGATTGTGGGAATATAGAATAGGTGTAGCTGGGACATAGAAAAAAGAAAGTGGAAAAGTAATTCAGATGTTAAAATGGGGGAACTAAGTCATGCTTCCAGGAAAGTGAGGTATGGTAACAGGTAATAGAGATGTGTTGAGTAAGTGGTTATCACCATAGTCAAACCCAGATTATGGATAAAAGTTAGAGCCCTACCAAAATTTAAAATCAACGTTTATAAAATCTTGATTTAAAAATCTGCCTCAACCAATTTGAACAATGCAGGAGTGACAGCAACAGTTTCTTGGAGGGAGTAAGGATAGACTGATAGTGTAACTTACACTTGTAATTCTCATAATAAGTAGCCATGGGCTGAGAGAAGAGTGACCTGAGGATTCTTCTTACTGTAGGTAGTGCCAGCACTGGCATGATCAGAGGACCACCTCCAGGACACCACAGCCAGAAGGTACCAGGGAACATGTAGGAGAGAACAGGAGAAAACAACCAGGCAATTTTCATCCTTTTCTGAAATGACAGTTTCATTGGATTTGTAATCCCTAAGTTTAAGAAAGTGGTGATAAGTTTTAGAAATCTAGAGAAATAAAATTTTGATTTGCTTTGTTGCCCCAAACTAGGAGTACTGGGAACATCTGTTGCAATTCAGCTGATATGCATTGAGCATTTTCTAAGTGCTTTACTTTTACATATTATAATGAGAGACAGTGCAAAGAGGACTTCACGGTAAACCAAAATAAAGAGAAGTCTAATGCTTTCTGGTAAATGCAGATTGTCTTTGATCTAGACAATTAAAAAAATATGAAATACTTAAGAAGACCTTATTCACATGCAAACTAGCATTTCTTTTTTAAAGTAAAGCTTAACTCCAAGTGGTGAAATCTTAAAGTTTGATTCCTGAAGTATTTTTAGCTTTCAGAGGTACATTATACATAAAGTAAAATTCACCCTTTTTAACTATAGAATACTCTTCTAATCATCGCTTCCAATCATGTAACCTCTACCACAAACGTGTTATAAAGTTTTCATTACCCTAAAAAGTTTCCCCTTATGCCTTTGAAATTGATTCCCCCAGTAATAGGCTGAATGTTGAAGTCTTAGCCCCCTCCAGTCCCTCAGAATGTGACTGTATTGGAGATAAGACTTTTAAATAGGCATTAGGTTGAAATGAGGTCATACATATGAGCCCTAATCAAATATGACCGGTGTGTTTAAGAGAAGAGGTGATTAGGATAGAGAAACCCTCAGAGGGAAAACCATGTTCAGATAAAGGGAGAAGGTGGATGTCTATAAACCAAGGTGAGAGGCCTCAGAAGAAATGAGCTCTGGCAATGATGCCTTAAGCTCTGACATCTAGCTTCCAGAACTGTGAGAAAATAATTTCTGTTCTTTAAGCCTCCCAATCTGTGGTATTTTGTTATGGCAGCCCTCAGTTCAGTTCAATCTCTCAGTCATGACCGATTCTTTGAGACCCCATGAATCACAGCACGCCAGGCCTCCCTGTCTATCACCAACTCCCGGAGTTCACTCAAACTCATGTCCATCGAGTCGGTGATGCCATCCAGCCATCTCGTTCTCTGTCATCCCCTTCTCCTCCCACCCCCAATCCCTCCCAGCATCAGAGTCTTTTCCAGTGAGTCAACTCGTCGCATGAGGTGGCCAAAGGATTGGAGTTTCAGCTTTAGCATCAGTCCTTCCAATGCACACCCAGGATCGATCTCCTTTAGAATGACAGCCCTAGCTGACTATTAATAATATATTCATTCTCACTCTCAAGCCCAAGCAATCAATGGGATTTACCTGGTGTCATAATTTTGACCTTTCTTAAATTTTATGTAAATGAAATGATAACAATATGTAGCATTAAGCATTTAACTGTTTTTACTTATGATGGGTTTGAAATTCATTCATGCTGTTGCTATATTCATATTTCCTTTTTATTGGTGAAGAGATTTTATAGTATGTCACAATGTTGTCATATGTTCTCCACTGGTTGGAGATAGCTATTACAAAATAATGCCCTTGTGAACATTAATTTTTGTTGACATGTGGATGTCTCTCACTTAGAAAACTGCCTAGAAATGGGGTTGCTAGATTCTATAGCATACACTTAATCGTATAGGGTACCTCCAAACTGTTTTCAGAAGTTGGTGTCTGGTTCACTTTGTGTTCCTACAGCAAAACATAACAATTACTGTTGTCCCCTATTCTTGTAAACACTTAGTAGGTCAGTCGCTTTATCTTTATTCTAGTGTGTGTTTTGTGATTATAATTTTGATTTGAATTTCTCTGAGTAGTGATACTGATCATCATTTCATATACTGATTTGTCTGATTATATCTTTTATTGTGAAGTGTCTAAGTTGTTTGTCTTTTTAAAATTGTTTTCTTATTAATGAGTTCTAAGATTTCTTCATATAGTCTATATATAAATCCTTTATCTGGAATATATATATATCAAAACTTTTTTTTTTTTGGCAAATGGATTGGAGAATACACGAGTGAAAACAGTTATACAACTTAAGTGATAAATGCAGTGATCAAGGTAAGATGTCTTCTGTTAGTCTAAGAAATTTGTTTTGAGTTGAAGAGATATGAATTGGTTTGAAAGATATCAATAGGCAAAATCAATAGGATTTAAAGATTGTTTGGAAATGTGGACAAAGAGGAGAAGTGATTGTTGAGGATACATTTAATGTAAAAATTTGGGTGGTAACACTCGTCTAAGCTAAATACTGGAGTATGACTCTTTGAGGAGTGATAGAATAATTATAATTTTGGATATATGGATTGGATATCTTAATAAAAATATGAAATGAACAATTGGCTATATATATATGGAACTCAGGTGAGAAATAAGTGAGTATAGCATGTTGAGAATTATTGGTATAATGGAGTAAGGCTTTGATAAAGAAAAAATATTTTCCTTTTTTGAATCTCTTTTTGCCTTAACTGAGCTCATGTTTAAGACGTTTTATTTTTTTTATTCCTATTTTATAAGACACACTTACAAAATAGGTTAATTTTGTTCTTAGCAGTGTTTGGACCCTTTTCCTTGAATTACTTTTTTCCTTTTCCCTTTTCCTTGATCCAACTGTCCCATTTCCCCACTGATTCTCTTAGAACATTAACTCTTATATAGAAAACATAGATTTGGCAAGCTGCTTTTGTAAAAGACCAGAAAGTAAATATTTTAGATATTTTGTGTCATATAATATCTCTATTCTTTGATTTTTTTGATAATCTTTAAAAATGTAAAAATTAGTCAGTTCATAGATCAATATAAAAACAGTTCACAGACTGGACTTGACCTATGGGCTATAAAAAATTAATAAACAGAAACCTCAGTTACATAGAGTTGATATACCAAAAGGAGGAGCTCTCACAATCTGCTCCAACAGGAGAACTCAATAGGAAGAAGACTCCTAACCCCACCTCCAAGGGCTTAGCCAATGAAAAGTTATGCACTCTGTATGCTATAGCTTTCCCAAACTCCTTTTTTCTCCATATAAGTTTCTCCTTCCCTTGCTGTGAGTGGAAATTTGCATGTGGCTTGCCATGGTTTCAGACCCCAGAATGCAATTCTTTGCTGATCTTTAATGAATCCATCTTTGCTGGAGAAATAACTGTTTCATATCATTAGGGTCATAATTTTCCAATTCCTGCTTTAAAGCATCACATTCCTGGATGCTGCCGTCTTGGGTGGCATGTTATAATTTATAGACTATTCCCTATTTTCTACTCATTTCCAGTAATCAGTTTTGAGTACTATTTCCTTCTGAGCATGTTTTCCCCTCCATTACCTCAAATTTTATTTACTCTATAATAGTGACCTTTATGGAGAAGGCAATGGCAACCCACTCCAGTACTCTTGCCTGGAAAATCCCATGGGCGGAGGAGCCTGGTGGGCTGCAGTCCATGGGGTCGCAGAGTCAGACATGACTGAGCGATTTCACTTTCATGCATTGGAGAAGGCAATGGCAACCCACTCCAGTGTTCTTGCCTTGAGAATCCCAGGGATGGGGGAGCCTGATGGGCTGCTGTCTATGGGATCGCACAGAGTCGGACATGACTGAAGCAACTTAGCAGCAGAAGCAGTGACCTTTAAAGACTTTATTGACCCCACCCTCAAACCAAGTTAATCATGCCCTTCTCTATGCTTCCAGTGTGCTTTTGGCATATTCCTTTAAAACATGTCCGTGGTAAGTTTTGTGAATATCTAATGAATGGAATTGAATCTGCCTGAATCTCTTTACACTGATCCTTGAACAATGCAAGGGTTAGTGGTGCCAACCCTCTACACAGATGAAAACCTCTAACTTAGAGGATCATGTAGTACTGATCCTATAAGTAGTATTTACTATAGAAAATACTACAGTATTTACTGTAGTATTTACTATAGAAAAAAATAATTGCATACAAGTAGACCTTTGCAGTTAAAACTTGTGTTGTTCAAGGGGAAATTCTGTTTGTGACTGATGCTGATATATAGAGCTAATGATGTGGTTAAATTGTGAGAGGGAGCATACCATACGTATAGTTGGCCTTCCTCATCTGCAGTTTCCACATCTGCAGATTCAGCCAACCTCAGATCAAAAATATTTTTTAAAAAATCCATAAATTTCCCAAAATAAAAACTTGAATTTGTTTCATACTGGTAACTGTATCAGTTCAGTTCAGTTGCTCAGTCATGTCCGACTCTTTGTGACCCCATGAATCACAGCACGCCAGGCCTCCCTGTCCATCACCAACTCCCGGAGTTCACTCAAACTCAGGTCCATTGAGTCAGTGATGCCATCTAGCCATCTCATTCTCTGTCATCCACTTCTCCTCCTGCCCCCAATCCCTCCCAGCATCACAGTCTTTTCCAGTGAGTCAAGTCTTCGCATGAGGTGGCCAAAGTATTGCAGTTTCAGCTTCAGCATCAGTCCTTCCAAGGAACACCCAGGACTGATCTCCTTTAGAATGGACTGGTTGGATCTCCTTGCAGTCCAAGGGACTCTCAAGAGTCTTATCCAACACCACAGTTCAGAAGCATCAATTCTTCCGTGATCATCTTTCTTCACAGTCCAACTCTCACATACATACATGACCACGGGAAAAACCATAGCCTTGATTAGACAGACCTTGTTTGGCAAAGTAATGTCTCTGCTTTTTAGTATGCTATCTAGGTTGGTCATAACTTTCCTTCCAAGGAGTAAGTGTCTTTTAATTTCATGGCTGCAATCAGCATCCGCAGTGATTTTGGAGCCCCCAAAAATAGTCTGACGCTGTTTCCACTGTTTCTCCATCTATTTCCCATGAAGTGATGGGGCCAGATGCCATGATCTTCGTTTTCTGAATGTTGAGCTTCAAGCCAACTTTTTCACTCTCCTCTTTCACTTTCATCAAGATGCTTTTTAGTTCCTCTTCACTTTCTGCCATAACTCGATATTATAAGTAATTGAGAGATGATTTAAGGGCTTTCCTGATGGCTCAGACAGTAAATAATCTGCTTGCAATGCAGGAGATCTGGGTTTGACCCCTAGGTAAGGAAGATCTCCTGGAGAAGAAAATCTCACTCCAGTATTCTTTTCCTGGAGAATTTCCTGGGCAGAGGAATCTGTCGGGCTACAGTCCATGGGGTCACAAAGAGTTGAATCCAACTGAGCGACTAACACTTTCAGCTTTCAGGGATGATTTAAAGCCTGTGGGAAGATATGCATAGGTTACATGCAAATACTATACCATTTTATGTAAGAGACCTGAGCATCTGTGGATTTTGGTATTCACTGTGGACCTGGAACCAATCCCCTACAGATACCAAGGGGCATATTGTCTGTGATTTGAGACATGAAAGAAGCTTTACAGAAGCTTTATTTCTTGTGTTGTATAAACCTCAGCCTTTGTTCTTTGTCTATTAAATGCAGATAGTTATATTTTCATTTTCATGATGTTAGTATAAGAGTGATTAAAAAGAGTATTGTTGTTACTATTTGTCTTAAGTGCCCTTTTATCCAAAAGATATTTGCATTTTTAACTAGGATTTTCAATGGCTTAGCTCAAATGTATTATGCAGTTAAGCACTATGGTTATTCACTCACAACCATATTTTTGGTCAGAACATCTCCTCCCCTCCACAATCTTAAAATTTAAATGTTCTTGATTTTCCTAATTTTGAGACCACCCTTACTGTCACATTGATAGTAAACAAGTGACAGCTAAGCTTATTGTCAACTTCATGGGGAATTGATTACTCTACAATAAAATTGTAAAAATGAAATATTGCTTAGTCTAAAAACACAAGAGTAATTTAATTCAGGGAGCTTTAAATTTTTAAAGAACTCATCAATCTCTGCTGACCTACAATACACTCATACCTACTCCTTGGGTAGGGTTAGTGGTGAAAAACTATGAAAAGTCTGATATCTGTAAGGTTAAATTAGATTGGGAAAAGCTACACAATTCTCAAGTGTTCAGATGATAACAGTTATTCCAGAAACAAACTTGATTGTATCTAATAACACAGAGATTTTTTTATATGATATTTCTGGCATTGGAGATATTATATCACTATAAAAGTTCTTTTTCAAACCCATCCAAGTAAATTACGTTAGAAAAGATTTAGTAGTTGTTTAATTTAACTCATAAAAAACCATAAATAAGTATCAGCTTACTGAGAATAAAATGTCCACAACCAATAATAACATTTAATGTATTGTGAAATGTAATGCCATGAAAAATACAGTGTAATTACATTTACTGACATGCTGCAGTTTAACTAGGGTCAATTAAATTGAACTATTGGCAATTTTTGCTTATTTTCTTTGTTTAAAAAGATCACTATGATTTAAAGTTTAATTGCAGAATATGTAAGATAATAAAATTGCTTCTCCATCAACTATTTTTCATATAAATACAGATGGATAATTTTGTCACTCTGTAAATAAATTTGTGGATTTATTGTTTAACATCATGCATTGAATTGTAATGGCAAGACAATGAATCTAGATGTTTATTTTAAACTAATGATTTAGTTATTGCTAAATAACAGCTATATTGCTGTTTCTTTGGATTCAGAGGGATAATTCTTAAATCTCAGGAGGTTGGTCTTTTATGGCTTTGGAGCCTTCTTTGGGGACTATTTATTCTATTAGTATCACTTATGATAACATTTCACTTATATCTGTTTTTATTTAGCTTTTGTATGTTTTCCAATTCATTGATTTGTTTGAAAACTCTTTACCTTACTTTATAAGATTTCGAACCAAAATCCTAAACTTCATCAAGTTCACTGGCTACAGTCAATTCGTTTATAAAACTCCTGCTTCTCTAATGTGCACCCGTATCTTTACAAATTATCAGCTCCACCGTTAGATGATTCACCAACATTTCATCACCTCTAAACAGCATGACCTACTCCTGAAGTCATGTATTTTTCCAGAACTTTAGTAAACAGTGATTCATTCCAACTATTAGTAGAGGATAAGGATGAAAATTGCACACTAGTTCAGGAAGTCTGAGTTTGAATGGTGACTCTCCTATTTATCAGCTGTATGACTTTAGGCAATATACTTAGCAGCTCTAACCCTCACTTCCTTCAAATGTAAATAAGAGTAATGATAATATTTAATGATTCAATGAGATCATGCAACTAGATAATGCTCTAACTCATACTAGCTAATATTTGTATAACAGGCCTTGGTCTTTTCCAGTTAGCTTCTCAGCCAATTCTACATGTTTATTATCATCATCATTGTCAACCTGTCCGTTCTGTATGCAGATACACAGAACAATGACTGATGTCACATCTCAAAGTCTATTTTAAATAAATGTGTTTAAGGAAGGGGAAGAAAATGTCTTTCTGGCCTGAAAGGCAAGTTAGATAATTACCAATTATGAAGATGTATTTACTTTTTTACTTTTTCTCTGTTTTTCCTCTGAAGTCATGACCATTTGATTCCATGCAGCTGTAGCTCAGGCAAATGGTCAGTTATGGTTACAAGAACACAAGTTCAGAGCCTGGATGAAAATTATGTAGATTTAGCATTCAGACTATTGAATATTGAAGCAATGCTTCTCTTCAGCAATACCACAATAAAACTAAGTGATTTTATATGAAGAGACTGAGCAAACCATTATAATATTAGCTGTCTCTGGTAAGAGACTAAGTATTTTCAAAACAAAATGTGATTGAATGAAGTGGCTAATGACTTTGTTATAGAGAACCTAATTATGATCTTTTTAAAAAAAACTATGAATTGGATTTTTTTCTACAGTCAGTACATTATATACACTATATAACCCCAGCTTATATTTTCATTTTTTAGACTATAATAATGTGTCCTTGAATAGAAAACTTAATACTGACAAATAGACAACTGAATGTTACAATGCATTTTTCAATAATGATAAGACAAAAATCTCATATTCCATGTCTTGAGATTTTGTTTTACAGCCCTTATAAATTAGAGTGTTTTAAAAATACATTGGCAAGATTTTCACTGGAATGATAATCATTTCAGTTCATATCATCTTTTAATGATGTACTTAATATTTCTAGTGTTATAATGTGATTTTAGATACTGCTCATTCATTCTGTTCTTTACAGATAGAAAAATACTATTGAAATAATCACAAACATGATAAGATGCTGAAATGATTCTTTTAAAAATATTTCCATTAGAATGTATTAGAGATCATGAATATATATTTATATAATAATTTTAATATAATACTGAAGTTGTATTTGCTTAATACTGTCACTAATAGTAATTATAATTTTTCCTTTGCTGTTTCATTAGAAGATGTGAGTACATTAACAATGAAAAGCAAACAATAAACAGTGTTTGAAATAGAATTTCTTCTTGAAAATCCATTTCTCCTTGGGAAAGGACATGATTTACAAATTATTCATGTGGCTTATGTGTCTGAATAATTTATCCTAGTAAAATTATTTTTACAATTGAACTAGATACAGCATATTTATTCATAGGTACATATGTGTATATGTTCTTAGACAAATTTACCTAGAATGACACAAAGTGTATAAAAACATGAAAATGTTTTGCAACTTATGTTTAAACAATGCAAATGTAGAAAATTTCAACTTTCCAGTATACCACAGATATTTTAGTGCAGCTCCCAGTTTTAAAATAGGCTGAAGTAATTAATATTCATCAAAAAGAAATGGGAAGAGAGGCATTATTTAATTTTCAATTAATATAAAACACAGCATTGTCTATTTTTAGTCACCGAGCTATTTATCCATTCCCTATGGAAGTGAATAGGCTGCCACACTCTTGTCTGTTTTCTTGCTGAGAGTGCTTGCCTGTGCTGCCAAGCTCACCACACAGTTTCTGTCTGGCATCGAAGCACTATCTTTTTCAGCCATGCAAGTCTGTGTTTTGTGATAAAGTACGGTTATGGGCAGCCTTGCGGACTTGACTCTACTGCAGAAAGAACTCTCCTGCTGCAGTATTCAATTTGAAAACTCTCTTCTGAGGCTTGACTTTCTTCTGAAACTGGACTTTCCGTCATAATGGTCCTTTCTTTAATATTTTAACTAATTTTATCTGTTTAATATGAGCTAGATATTTAACTCTAAATTGAACAGCAAGGGAGTTTTTAAGACTGAAAGTAAATTTTATTAGGAATAAATCACAATTTATATACTTGATTTAACGCTGCTGCTGCTGCTTCTAAGTCGCTTCAGTCATGTCCGACTCTGTGCGACCCCATAGATGGAAGCCCACCAGGCTCCCCCGACCCTGGGATTCTCAAAGCAGGAACACTGGAGTGGGTTGCCATTTCCTTTTCCAATGTCGTAAAATGAAAAGTGAAGTCGCTCAATCGTGCCGGACTTGTAGCGACCCCATGGACCGCAGCCCACCAGGCTCCTCATCCATGGGATTTTCCAGGCAAGAGTACTGGAGTGGGTTGCCATTGCCTTTAATTTAGCACTGCATATATCACTTAAAAATGTGGGAATTTATAGAGTTTCCAGGCTACTGTGGAGGTAATCTGATTTGTGATATGTCCGTCTATTCATTTCAATTTCTACAAGATCTGCAATGATTATTTCACTCTTTAAGATGGCACAGTGCTTTGCCATTTATTTAGAGTGTGTATAGGTATCACCTTCAAGCATACATTTCTGGTATTTTTGTAGGAACCGCTGTGATTGGAACACCTAGAAATAAATTTTAATGAACATCTGAGTTAAGATGTACATTAAAATTTAGGAAGTATCAAAGTATAGGTAACAGAAATAACCAGCATCATCTCAGTAACTTATTGAACAGTGTTAAATTAAAAAAAAAAAAACATAATCAAAGGAAACAATTCTGCAGAAAGCCTAGAAGTCCCAGGAATGTGCATTTTACAGGATGGATGAAAGTAAGATCTGTACTTTACTGACCATATATATAGATAAAAAAGGCCTTGACAAAGTGCCTGCATATTAGGAGAGAATAGAAAAAAGATCTTCAACATAGCCAAGTCCTTCTGAAGACTAAAACCTCAAAGACAGTGTTACTGTGTATGGGGAGGCAGGTCAAAGAGGACCCTTCCTCATGGGCCTCAGTTCTTGGTAAGGACACAGAGAAGAATCTGAGGTCTTACCTGTGGCATAAATAAGTTTTATAAGGAAAGAACAGAACACCTCAAGGGAGACAAGGGTCAAGTCCAGAGAGGCACTGACACAGGAATGATGAGGTACGGGGTTTTCAAGACAGGGCTTTAACTTATTCACCTATGTGGACATAGACTGATAGTTCTAATTGACAGTCACAAATGACACAACAACAGGCTCTATTCAGCAAGTCTTCCTATAGTTCAGTCTATTATAATCAGATGTATGTATGTACAGAATATTTGAACCTATAATGGGCTCTGGGCGGCCTACGGTCACTTGAGGGCACAGCTGCCCATCAAGGGCACATGTGCCAGAGTTGGAGAAGCCCTTGTGGTTAGTTTGTATCCATTGTGTGCCTAGGGCATAGACGGCAATGTTGGAAAAGTTTTTGTGGTTATTTTGTAGCATATCTGTGAGCTCTCCCGGGCTGCATTGGGGAGTGTCTTGGGGTGACGTTTAGAGATCACCTTGAATCTTTTTTGGCTAGGCCACGCCTCCATTTTCACGCCTAGCTTCCTACTCAACAGAAAGTATGGATTAGAAATAAAATTCAGTCACCAAAGCAAGTAGATGTCTGGAAACCTTTCATAAAGTGGCCTGGGCTTTGACAAAAAGTGAAAAAATAAATGAGTCCCCTCATAACATTGATCCATTGTCAAGTGGGTTTAACGATTTGAATTACATAATATATGGAGGGTTTGACAATATGAGTTGAAATTATTAGTATGAGTATTCCCTAGCCAGTGATCTACTGCATGCCCAGCATAAGCAAAATTATAGTTGAATATATGAACCCTAATCCAACATTACACAGCATTTCCAGACATTAAACATAAACTGAAGTATCAATAGAATTATGCTTATAGTACAGTATTTAAAACCATATGATTACCAAAAACCTCAAATAGCCAAAATAATCTTGAGGAAGAAGAATGGAACTAGGGGAATTAACCTGCCGGACTTCAGGCTCTACTACAAAGCCACAGTCATCAAGACAGTATGGTACAGGCATAAAGACAGAAATATAGACCAATGGAACAAAATAGAAAGCCCAGAGATAAATCCTTATCCTTTGGATAAGGAGGCAAGAATATAAAATGGAGAAAAGACAGTCTCTTCAACAAGTGGTGCTAGGAAAACTGGTCAGCCACTTTAAAGAATGAAACTAGATCACTTCCTAACACCGTACACAAAAATAAACTCAAAATGGATTAAAGATCTAAATGTAAGACCAGAAACTATAAAACTCCTAGAGGAGAACGTAGGCAAAACACTCTCCGACATAAATCACAGCAGGATCCTCCATAACCCACCTCCCAGAATATTGGAAACAAAGCAAAAATAAGCAAATGGGACCTAATTAAAATCAAAAGCTTCTGCACAGCAAAGGAAACTATAAGCAAGGTAAAAAGGCATCCTTCAGAATGGAAGAAATTAATAGCAAATGAAACAACTGACAATTAATCTCCAAAATATACAAGCAGCTCCTGCAGCTCAATTCCAGGAAAATAAATGACCCAATCAAAAAATGGGCCAAAGAAATAAACAGACATTTCTCCAAAGAAGACATAAAGATGGCTAACAAACACATGAAAAAATGCTCAACATCCCTCATAATCAGAGAAGTGCAAATCAAAACCACAATGAGATACCATTTCACACCAATCAGAATGGCTGCTGTCCAAAAGTCTACATGCAATAAATGCTGGAGAGGGTGTGGAGAGAAGGGAACTCTCTTACACTGTTGGTGGGAATGCAAACTAGTACAGCCACTATGGAGAACAGTGTGGAGATTCCTCAAAAAGCTGGAAATAGAACTGCCATATGATCCAGCAATCGCACTCCTGGGCATACACACCGAAGAAACCAGAATTGAAAGAGACACATGTACTCCAATGTTCATTACAGCACTGTTTATAGTAGCCAGGACATGGAAGCAACCTAGATGTCCATCTGCAGACGAATGGATAAGAAAGCTTTGGTACATATACACAATGGAGTATTATTCAGCCATTAAAAAGAATGCATTTGAACCAGTTCTCATGAGGTGGATGAAATTAGAGCGTATTATACAGAGGGAAGTAAGCCAGAAAGAAAAACACCAATACACTATAATAACGCATATATATGGAATTTAGAAAGATGGTAACGATAACCCTGTATACAAGACAGCAAAAGAGACATAGGTGTATAGAACAGTCTTTGGGACTCTGTGGGAGAGGGTGAAGGTGGGATGATTTGAGAGAATTGCATTGTAGCATGTATATTATCATATGTGAAATGAATCACCAGTCCAGGTTCGACGCATGTTACAAGTTACTTGGGGCTGGTGCACGGAGATGACCTGGAGGGAGGATATGGGGAAGAGGGAGGTGGGAGGGGCGTTCAAGAGGGGAAACACATATACACCCAGGGCAAATTCGTGTCAATGTATGGCAAAACCAACCAATATATTAATGTAAAGTAATTTGCCTCCAGTAAAAAAAAAGCAAAAAAAATATGATTGATGATTCAGTCATTAAGGAGATATAGCAGAAAAAAATATAGAAAGGGGTATCTGAACTTCCTGTGCTTCAACTAATGAAATTATCAGATAGAAACTATAATATAATTATAATAAAACTAGATAATAACACTAAGTTATAGGTAAACATAAAGCATTTTTATTTTGGTTATAAAAACAAAATAGTTTATAATAATGTTGTAAATAACCCAGAGATTTTTATTTACGAGATTACCTAGATTAAAAATCTTATTTTTTGAGAGTTTGGAGAGCTGCTATGGCAATCAGGACTTAAAGATCAAAATCTGCACAGAGAGAGATTTATTGAGATCCAACTCTACCGTTCTAGGCTGGGGATGCCAACTTAATGCTAATGGAAACAGCATCATTTTAGTTGCAGAAGAACCAGTATAGATTCTGTAAATTTCACAGAACTCAAGATACAGAATTTAGAAGTCTAATCTTTAAAGGAAGTAGAACTTGAAAGCTCAATATATAGGGGAAAAAAGGCAGCTCACAGAAATGATCATGACCCTCAGTAATTATATACTCATTTAGACATTTGCTGATTAAATTGTCCAGTGCAGTAGTTCAGAAAGCACAAAAAGGGCCTCTTAAAGCTGAGCCTTTTTAAGAATGCAGTTTCATGGAACTAAAAAAAATATAATAAAATGAGTTCAGAATTTTCAAAGTGGGTAGAGTACTAGAAGGAGAAGGCAATGGCAAGCCACTCCAGTACTCTTGCCTAGAAAATCCCATGGATGGAGGAGCATGGTAGGCTGCAGTCCATGGGGTTGCTAAGGGTCGGAGACGACTGAACCACTTCAATTTCACTTTTCACTTTTCACTTTCACATATTGGAGAAGGAAATGGCAACCCACTCCAGTGTTCTTGCCTGGAGAATCCCAGGGACGGGGGACCCTGGTGGGCTTCTGTCTATGGGGTCACACAGAGTCGGACATGACTGAAGTGACGTAGCAGCAGCAGCAGCAGCAGCAGCAGAGTACTAGAAAATACCTCCAGTCTTAAACAGCAATATATGGTTAATAGTAAAATATTGAAAGCTTTGGCCCTGATATTGAGTAAATATGGGTGTGCTAGCTAAAACTGTTTCCATTAGCAATTATATTGAAATCCAAAATGAATAAAATAAGGCAAGAAAAAATAATGATTAAGCAAAAGTAAAACTATTATTGTTATCAGAGTATCTGATTAGTCATCTTAGCAGTATAAAGCTCATAAGCATTGTGAACAAGACTTCTACACCATAGATTCCATATTTAATTGATTAAATTAATAAGAAAAAGGTCACAGGATACAAGAGCAAATATAAAAATCAATTTTTTTCTATAAGTTAAAATGTGAACTCTTTTGAAATATGTCTCTCTCAATTAATAAAAGTATAATAATAAAGGCAATTAAAAGATATTGTCTAGAGTTGTCTACTGCTTAAAATGTTTCAAGGCACAGCATTATTAGTTTTACAGAGAACTGCTACTTAATAGGAAAAAGTCTCTAGGAAGATATTCTAATACCAAAATTATATGCACTAGGATGAACATCTTTTGCATATTCAAATATTTAAATGCAAAAGTAAATGCATAAAATTAATCCTATATATATTAAATTTAATTGATGGTATTATTTGAATGTTTATGGGAAACTAATAACTTTGTATATTAAATTTATATTCAAGTTATTAACTTATAATGTTGTAAGAATCTTTAAGTTCAACTTAAAAAATTCATTTTATAGTTTTCTTACATACCAAATAAAAAATGCTTCCAGCAAGACCTTTAAATATTATAATTTTAACTGAACAGAATACTTAAAAAATTTCTACCTATAATTTTTAGATGTTTTTCCTGTTGTAAAAGTCACTTTTAAATTTAAGTAACAGGTATTTTTTAAACTATTTTACTTGCATTTATGTATTAGGTATATTTAGTTTTCTTTTCAGGGATCTAACAGTCATGACAGAGAAAACTCAGAAGTCAACAGAAATATCTCTCCCAAAACCTATTAAATTTTTTTTTAAATACAAACTTTAATTTAGCAAATCAAATTACTTTAGCATTCTAATAATATTAACAGAAACCCAAATTATCATAGACATTTTAACTAAAAATAAAATTAAAATATACTACATCCCCCTAAATATTTCAAGCATTTTCATTAAAGAGACACTGATTTTTCTAAACTTAATAATGGAGTATTAGTGATTTTTACTTCTCTGTCTTCATTATATCTTAATTATCTTAATTTATTAGTGGGCATACTGAGGTTACTTGGTGGAAAATTAAAAAACACTGTACTGTTTGCTATAGTGAGTTTGTTGTAATTATTAATATATCCATTTATCATTCATAAATTTGAAATCACTTTACAAGAACTGGGTATATGCCTGGGTTCCTCCCAGAACACTGATTAGACAGGTGGGACCGTTTTTAAAAGCTGCCTGATTTGGTACATGGAATTTCCCACTTTTATTTATTGCCTAATTGCATTCAGCTTTCTTCCTGTGATCTTATTTGGTTATGATTTTAAGGACATTCTTTAGCACTGCCACAATTTAAAATATGTTTTAATGTCATTCATTGGATTCCAGAATTCTTCATATAGCTTTATCTGCGGAGCCTGGTCTGCTGCCGTCTATGGGGTCGCACAGAGTCGGACACGACTGAAGCGACTTAGCAGCAGCAGCAGCGGCAGCCGCTATAGATATAATTCTTACGTCAGACTAACGACATTTCAGAAACAAAAGGGAAAGAAGGTTATGATTAGCATTAAGGAAGATATTTCTTTTCCCCTCTACTACTACTACTACTAAGTCACTTCAGTCGTGTCCGACTCTGTGTGACCCCATAGACGGAAGCCTATCAGGCTCCCCCGTCCCTGGGATTCTCTCCTTTCCCCTCTAATACAGCCTTTTTCTTTTCAATTGTTTTATCAAGTTGGTTTTCAAATTCTTATTGGATAATAGCAAGTTCAATATGTTATTCATATAGGGAAAAAGTACTGTCGGCTAGCCTTTGACACTTAAGCAATACCAGTGTTCAGTTTCAACTGAAACCCTGAAGTTACAGTGTAGACTGGGGTAAAGAACTTGGCTTTTAATGTTAGATCTGAGTGCTAATCAATCACCACCTGTATGACTTTGAATATGCTGCTGCTGCTGCGTCGCTTCAGTCATGTCCGACTCTGTGTGACCCCACAGATGGCAGCCGACCAGGCTCTGCTGTCCCTGGGAATCTCCAGGCAAGAACACTGGAGTGGTTTGCCATTTCCTTCTCCATTGTGTGAAAGTGAAAAGTGAAAGTGAAGTCGCCCAGTCGTGTTCGACTAGTAGCGACCCCATGGACTGCAGCCTGCTAGGCTCCTCTGTCCATGCGATTTTCTAGCCAAGAGTACTGGAGTGGCTTGCCATTGACTTCTCCGTTGAATATGCTAGGTACTTTTCAACATCAGTTTCCATATCTCTACATCTGGGTAACTAAATGTGCCACACATTTGTTGTGAAAATAAAGTCACCTTTCATCTCTAAAGTACACTTTAAAGTGCTTGACCCATAGATAATTATTATTAAATTGGAATTGCAATTAGTTAATCCATCAAAATAATCTTCTATGTGTGAGGGTGGAGTGGTTCATTAACGATATTAAATGTAGTATCTAAAATAGATTTTACATTTAAGCTCACTAGAGCAAAGAATTTACTTTTAAATCTGCCATCTTTCAGACCGACATCAGGAACCGTGAAGGGCCTAAGATTTTACCCTATGTGTAAGCTAATGAGTTAGTCTGCCAAGTTCATGTATACCATCAAAAATGCAAGTTCATGTATACTGGTGTACTGCATGAGACAAAGGGAAATTTATGATTCACAGCACCAGCAGTACTCAGTGTTATATCATTTACCAGTAGTTCCCCAAACCCTAATTCCCACATACTTACATGACAAGGTCCAGGTGATGCCTGTGTACACAGTGGTTCATGTTAGAGGAAAAAACTGAGTGTAGGAAAATGCCAATCATTTACAAGGAAGCTTCTAGAAAACTTATCCAAACGTTGCCCTAGGCACTGTCATTATTAATGTGAACAGCAAACTAATATATTAGCCTTCAGTTCTGGAAGATTCTAACTTCCAAGGCTATTTGCTTTATAAACAATTTTGAAATATGAAATTAAACTGGTAATGCTTCTGCACAGAAGAGAGACAGAGACAAGAAGTTTATAGGGATTTGTCTCCTTACAGCAGAATGGAAACTTTGCACTTCTAGTATTAAAAAAAAAAACGGACAAAAGATTCAGAAACATAATTTTAGCACAGTTGTTTTAAAGCATTCAGAGTTTTAAATTCTACCAAAACAATGTGTTGAAAGATAAGATAAATGAGATCAATTACTTGTAAATGTCATAATAGTGTTTCAGAGTGGGGACAGGCAAAATTGAGATATTTATGAGGCTTGGGTGTTGTATGGCTCAAGACATGTATTTTAATAGGAGGGGTTGTTTAGTGTTAGCTCATGACATAATAGTAACAGATTAGTGGATAGGGCAAATAAGGTTTTGAGAAAAATGTTCCAATGTAAGTGTATTTATTAAAAATTAGCTGTCTGATGTTCATCTTAAAGAGTTTTTCATTCCTTTCATTCTGAAAGGAATAGTAATATTATTTGCAAAGGCTTCCCTCGTGGCTCAGACGGTAAAGAATTTGCATGTAATTCACGAGACCTGGGTTCAGTCCCTGATTGGGGAGAAAGGAATGGCAACCCACTCTGGTATTCTTGCCAGGGACAGAAGAGCCCGGCCGGTTACAGTTCACGGGCTCTCAAAGAGTTGGATACGACTGAGAGACTACGCTTTCACTTTCATCTTTCTGGACAAGTTTTCTGGAATACAAGAGTAAGTATAAGATTAGTGAAGTCATGATAAACTGGAGTTAAGCTATGAGCATAAATGATTTTGGTTCTTCAAAGCCAAGTGACTTGTAGCCAGAACCTGTCATTATTTGTTTATGAGATTGGTCTGGTGGCAGAGAGGGGTCTCCTCATTTTTAGTAGATTAGATTTGCACCTTGAAAACAATGGTGGGAAAAGTGTTTAAACAGAATATACCAAGTAGAGAAATAAAATAATTGACTGTAGTGTCAAGAAATAGCTGATTTAAGATTTAAAATATAGGGGAAAATAAATAGGGAAGAAATATTAAACACAGAAAAAATGTTAGCAAAATATTGGAATCTGCTATAAGGATTAATATAAGGATGGAGTCACTTTACTATAATAAAGAACCTTTCTCAAATTTAGGACAATGAAGAAAATAAAATCTAGTCATAACACTTTATCTTAGTATGTATACCATTTAATATTATTATAGAAAATACCTGATTAAGTAATATTTTAAGAAGGCAATTACATTGGTTCATAGTTTTAGACAACGGAGGGTTAACTCATGTCTCTACAGGTATTCTTACTTTTATTTCTTTTCCTATTTTTCTTTTAGTATAGAACTGATTTTTCCAAAGTCAAAAGTTGCAAAATCCCCATAGACAAAGGTGATTTATAAGCAAAGAGGGACATCAAGATTAGGATAGAGTTCAAGAGAAGCAATAAGAAAGAAACCACTTGAGAAAACATAAGTCATTTTATGTTCCAATGAGAATTCCCCAACCCTATCATTTTCAAAGCAGGCTGTCAAGAAAATAAAATATTTTCTTAAAAAATAAACTTTCAGATTTGAAAAATAATTCTTGTTGCTTGTGACAAAATTAGAACTCTGTGACCCTATGGGCCTCCATTTTCCTGAGATAATTATTAAAATAAGAAAACAAGGCAACAAAAATAGGTATAGATTTAATATATTTAGTTTCTCCCAAACAGAAAATTGGCAGCTGTTCATACAGTTTGGGGGACAGCTCAACTTACATTCTGATTTATATCTTAGTTTCTCTATTGAATTAGTGGTCTAGTGTATTACTAGGAAACTCATTATTAAAACACACAAAAGCTGCATTCTTCAAATTCACTAATATCTGTAATAAAGATGTTTTATCTCTATCATTCTGACTCTCATCAGACATTTTTTCTGAATTTGTACATGGTAAGAGATGCAGAAATGCAGATCTAACAAAGGACATAGGAGTTGAAAGAGCAAACTGGGATAATTCCTTCAGAGGGAGCTGAGATCCAGTAGAAAACTGAGGTGAAACCTCAATGTAGCAGATTGAGATCCCGTAACAACAGCAGTTGAACAGCAACTATTTAAATACAATCACAGCTGTGTCACAGAACATCTAGACAGACTTTAGGGTGGATGACTAAACATATCAATGCAAAAACTTTAAAAAGGATCATGCGAGTCTCAAGATAAACTTTTATTCTGGGTAGAGAAGCAAGAACATCCTTCTTTCTGTTACTGAACTCAAGTTTATATGTCTGATGCACAGTGAGGCCACACAAACTGAAACTTTGGAGTTTGGAGCTGGGATAGCTTTATTTTAGGACCATGAAAGGAGAATGAGTGGCTCATGCCCAAAAGAACCCTGAACTCCCTGATCAGTTTCTGCAAAGCATTTTTAAAGGCAAGGTGAGGAAGGGTGTCCAGGATATGTGATCAGCTTAGGCACAGTTCTCTGATCAGTTGGTGTTGAGGTAACAGGGCGATTAACGTTATCAGTCCTTAGGTTCCAGAAGTTCTGGGGGCTGTGTGTTCATGATCATCAAGTAGTTAATTTTTTTCCCACTTGGTAGTGGTTTTTAGCATCTGAAAAACTCAAGAAATGTCCATGAGATACTATTATCTGGGCACTTCAGCGGGGAACTACAGCAGACGATACAGGGGAGAGGTCTGTCACAGGAAGGCTCCATAGGTTTCTGCTCAGTTATTTTCCTTATGGATTATGTCTGATAAATTAGTGCAAGTCATCCTCTAAGGAGTGATGCAGCCAAAATGACACATTAAACGTTCCACAGCTCGAGGTCCACCCTGGAAACTGAACCTGAGTCAAAGCTAGTTTAGTCAAATGAACTAGTGAGGCTAGTATATTTTGGAATGTGATCCAAGGTAGGAGGCAGAGGGCATGGAGACTGAAACAGAGGAGGAATAGCTAAGCGGAGGGTGTGGTATTGACTTGGTTGCTTTGCATACAACTACTATTCATTTCCACTGGGACCTTCTGAGGAATCTTATAAAATGGACCACAGAATTGTCCACCTAAAGGCAAAACACAGAAGTGTTTGTCCAATACTCTTTATTCCCCATTGGGCCAGGATGGCTCTGCTAACATTAATTCCTTTTACTTCCAGGCTACTTAGGCAATCTAACTAGATGGGAGTCCACACAAGGGTATCAGAAAAGCTCTAGGGAGGACTCATGTTGTAAGATCCTCAGTTCAAGGCAAGGCTTTCAATGCAAATGCTGTTCCATGTTTGTATGGATCTGGTTATTACAACCAGAGGGCTTTAAAATAGTGTACAAGTCATGTCCAATATGAAGAGTAGCTATTTAGAACAATAATGCAATCTTGAGTCTAGACTGGGGTTCTGTCAGTTCAGTTCAGTCGCTCAGTTGTGTCCGACTCTTTGCGACCCCATGAATCGCGGCATGCCAGGCATTTCTGTCCGTCACCAGCTCCCGGAGTTCACCCAAACTCATGTGCATTGAGTCAGTGATGCTATCCAGCCATCTCATTCTGTTGTCCTCTTCTTCTCCTGCCCCCAATCCCTCCCAGCATCAGGGTCTTTTCCAATGAGTCAACTCTTCGCATGAGGTGGCCAAGGTATTGGAGTTTCAGCCTCAGCATCAGCCCTTCCAATGAACACCCAGGATTGATCTCCTTTAGGATGGAATGGTTGGACCTCCTTACAGTCCAAGGGACTCTCAAGAGTCTTCTCCAGCACTACAGTTCAAAACCATCAATTCCTCGGTGCTCAGTTTTCTATATTGTCCAACTCTCACATCCATACATGACCACTGGAAAAACCATAGCCTTGACTAGATGGACCTTGGTTGGCAAAGTAATGTCTCTGCTTTTTAATATGCTGTCTAGGTTGGTCATAACTTTCCTTCCAAGGAGTAAGCATCTTTTGATTTCATGGCTGCAATCAGCATCTGAAGTGATTTTGGAGCCCAAAAAAATTAAGTCTGACACTGTTTCCATTGTTTTTCCATCTATTTCCCATGAAGTGATGGGACCAGACGCCATGATCTTTGTTTTCTGAATGTTGAGCTTCAAGCCAAACTTTCACTCTCCTCTTTCACTTTCAACAAGAGGCTCTTTAGTTCTTCTTCACTTTCTGCCATAAGGGTGACATCATCTGCATATCTGAGGTTACTTATGTTTCTCCCAGCAATCCTGATTCCAGCTTGTGCTTCCACCAGCCCAGCGTTTCTCATGATATAATAACACAAATACTAATAATATAAAATAAACATCACCACACAAAAAGGAAAACAAAATATCCTTTTGTTTTAAAGTGAATAAAACACTTTAAGAATTTTATAAAAAATAATAAAAAACTCACAGTTTTATGTCTACATAGTGATCAATCACAGTAGTTAATGATAACATATTTTGGTTTTGAGTCTTATGGTCTGCATGCTTAGCAGTTAAAATATGTATTCTTTACATAATAACGATTAGTAAATAGTATAGCCAGATCAGTTTAATTCATGACAGAAATGTTTTTGTAAATTTTTATTTTCAATGAGTTTCACTTGTATGTGACTATTATCCAAAAGAAAAATTCTTAAATGCAGTAATTAGTTTTGCAGAGATTCATAAAAAGATGAATTTTGCAATAAAATGCAGACATCTCCACAATATCTGTCTTCATTTCTTCAGAATTGACTCTAGCATATTTTCAGTATTTCTGTAGTCCAAAAATATCTTTGCCACATAATTTATCATGCAATTCTATTACATTTGGTAAAAATATGTTTGAAATTTTCTTTAGAGACAAATCATTAAATGTTAGTACATCGACTTCATTTGATCCATTGGCTTAAAACAGTTGTCTAGTTGATAGTAAAAACAATTGAGACGTTCAAATACCATCTATCTGATTTTTCTGATGACATATGTCTACTATCCTTTACCATTTCTTTTGACATTTTTCTTCTAAATTTGATTTTTTCCCCACAAGATACATTCATTTCCTTATATTTTCTTGCTGCAAAGTTAACAGCCTTCTCTATGTCTTTCTGTGAGCTAGTCTTCAAGGATTAATTTCAAAGTTTGATATTTCCGTATAAGTGATTCTTCAAGTCTTCTTCTAGCTGTTTGCTATACATATGTCTTTTTAATATTTATATCTCAAATTTCACCTTCAATTGAAATATAACTCAGAAAAGTCACAGACAACAGAAAGTAACATCTGAGCTGATGTGTGGGCACAACAGAAGTGTGCCCCCATTTTCCTTTTGCTAACTTGGTACATCATAGGTTTAATTAACTTTCAAAATTTGTCTTTCCTGTACACATAGTTCCATAATGAGCACTCTGCTTTTTAAGAAAGTCTTTGGTAATTATATCTACATTCTGTAGCATTTTCTATTGATAGGATAGAACTGGAAAATATGGATTTACTTTTCATAATTCCAGTAATATCAGAGGAAATCCCTGTAAAGGAGTGAATTCTGTTAAGCTTTAGAGAACAGTGTGTACAAGGGACAAATGGGAATTTGAAATATATATTTTTTGACATTTTGCTTCATTATCATCATGCATATTGGCCACAGTTAGAGCATTGTCATATCTTTGACGATTGTGTACTTGCTTCAGGCAATTTCTGGGAAATAGAATGAAAGCTCAAAATTAATCCCTTTATTTCATCTTGACCATCTTCAAGACTGATGTGTTTGATGAGCTTGAATAAATGGTCAAAGTATAAAGCTTTGGGAATACTATTAAGAATTTCAAACTACTATGCGTTTTTAATGTCTTTAACTATCTGTTCTTTGAGGTAATTTCCCAGAAGATGAACATAATTATTTGGATCAATCTCTATTAAGAAAAAAAAATACTAATTCTTACAAAATGTTCTTTCATCTTTGGGTTATAATTTAAGAGTAAGTCCTTCAACATCAACACAATGTCCTTTATTTGCTGATATATAGTTTTTGTGAATAGGGAAAGAAAATTATTTTTTGCCTGAAAGCATAATTAAGTCTAAATAAGATGTACAAAGTCATTTTTTTTACCCACTTATATATAGTTTTCAGGTTTGTTGCCAGACTCTATTTTGTAAGGAGATAGATGTTCAGATATCTAAAGATCAGAGATTTTAGGGTACACTTTTAATCAGAAGTTGCTGTGATTTTTTAACATCTATGTTCAACCTTTTGTCTCATTACATACAAATGGATTAGAAAAAACCCACTTATTTAATGTCAAGCAGTTCATACAAAGAAACTGTTAACATTTTCCACCATATGGAAAGTATATGTAAATAAACACCATAGAAACCATGAATTTGACAAGATTTGACTTCTTTCTTTTATTCTTTTCATAGTATTCAATGGTTTAATAGTCTCTATTATGAGGTGATTTACTGCTTTTAAAAAAGCAATCATCTCAAACCATTATTAATCAACTAATACTAGTGGATCACATTAAACTGTGGAAAATTCCGAAAGAGACGGGAATACCAGACCACCTGACCTGCTTCTTGAGAAACCTATATGCAGGTCAGGAAGCAACAGTTAGAACTGAACATGGAACAACAGACTGGTTCCAAATAGAAAAAAGGAGTACATCAAGGCTGTATATTGTCACCATGCTTATTGAACTTATATACAGAGTATATAATGAGGAACACTGTGCTGGAAGAAGCACAAGCTGGATTCAAGATTGCCAGGAAAAATATCAATAAACTCATATAATCAGATGACACCACCCTTATGGCAGAAAGTGAAGAAGAACTAAAAAGCCTTTTGATGAAAGTGAAAGAGAAGAGTGAAGAAGTTGGCTTGAAGCTCAACATCCAGAAAACTAAGATCATGGCATCTGGTCCCATCACTTCATGGGAATAGATGGGGAAACTGTGGAAACAGTGTCAGACTTTATTTTTTTTTGGGCTCCAAAACACTGCAGATGGTGCTTACAGCCAAGAAATTAGAAGATGCTTACTCCTTGGAAGGAAAGTTATGACCAACCTAGGCAGCATATTAAAAAGCAGAGACATTACTTTGCCAACCAAGGTCTGTCTAGTCAAAGCTATAGTTCTTCCAGTGGTCATGTATGGATGTGAGAGTTGGACTGTGAAGAAAGCTGATCACCGAAGAATTGATGCTTTGAATTGTGGTTCTGGAGAAGACTCTTGAGAGTCCCTTGGACTGCAAGGAGATCCAACCAGTCCATCCTATAGGAGATCAATCCTGGGTGTTCATTGGAAGGACTGATGCTGAAGCTGAAACTCCAATACATTGGCCACCTCATGTGACGAGTTGACTCACTCAAAAAGACTCTGATGCTGGGAGGGATTGGGGGCAGAAGCAGAAGGGGATAACAGAGAGTGAGATGGCTGGATGGCATCATCAACTTGATGGACATGAGTTTGAGTGAGCTCCGGGAGTTGATGATGGACAGGGAGGCCTGGCGTGCTGTGATTCATGGGGTCACAAAGAGTCGGACACAACTGAGTGACTGAACTGAACTGAACTGAATGACATCATCACACTCTAAATTTCACTTACCATAACTTTTCATCGGTCTTGATCTTTGAAAGCATCTCTTTATTTTTATTATCACTATAGCATTAGTATTGACTCAGTAATACTTCTTTTCTCTTAAAAATTATCAAGGTTTTATGAAAATGATTCATTGTCATCTTTCACCTGTATCATTTAAATAGTGTTTCTTGTATGGATACTTGAGATTTGCAAGCCTGAATTTCCTATGAAGTTTCATTAACTATATGCAGTGTTTCATGTATTACACTTTGCAAGATAGATTCAGAAATGATTCAGTTACCTCTGTTTTTTTTTTTTTTCCTTTGTTGTACTCCAGTAGAATGATGTCCTTTCATATTGATGAGGGTAGGTACCTGATTTAAAAATTCTTTACAAAACTTAGAATAATTATAAACTAGTTATTGGTTTCAGAATACTACTACAAATGAATTTAGTCTTCTCCAAAATGCCTGTAGGAAATGAAAAAAAAAAATGATGTAGTCAGTTTTATATTAAGTAAACATCATGAAATATGACCCTTTGGCTAAGACTTATATAAAGATCACATATTTAATAAGTTACTAAATATATTTTATTGTACAAATATAAAATATTTAATTTGGGTAACTACTGAATTATTCTAGTGGGTTGAAATTTTCTTTTCATGGTTTGTTTTAGGTTTTAAACAAAATAATAATATAGAAGAACACCTTTCAATTTTAAACATTACTGAAATTTATAAAGTATGATATATGTTAGCTAATTTAAATTTACTAAACAGGGCTTCCCTGGTGGCTCAGATAGTAAAGAATCTGCCTGCAATGTGGGAGACCTGGGTTTGATCCCTGAGTTGGGAAGATCCCCTGGAGGAGGACATGGCATCCCACTTCAGTATTCTTGCCTGGAGAATCCCCATGGATAGAGGAGCTTGGTGGGCTACAGTTCATGGGGTCACGAACAGCTGGACACAGCTGAGCACACACAAAAACAAAAATTGTATACTTAAAAATTTACAGATTATTTTCCTCTAATTATGTTTTAAGATAAAAAAGAAACTTCCATCAGTTATGTATAATGAGAGATTGAAATAATTTGCTTCATTATCAATGCAATCACTGTGCTATCACTTTATTTTGAATCTGTTTGAAAAACAGTAATATGTAGTACCATATTTATTGACAACACAATATACCCAAGGGAATTCAAATGATCACAAACCCTTACAAATGTGTTTTAGGAAACGATTATATATGAGTGCACCATATAACTGGAAGTTCTCTGAATTAAATTCATAGAGTATACATTATTTAATAGAGGACAAATGATAAAATATATGAATTGGTAGTACATATACATTTTTTAAACTTGATTGGAACCACAAAAAATTTTTGTACTTAACTAAAACCAGGCTCTTATAAGGAAGAGTATTTTATTACTGATATTATTTAAAATTGTTGGATCGGAGGAACAAGATGGCGGAGGAATAGGATGGCAAGACCACTCTCTCCCCCACAAATTCATCATAAGAACATATGAACGTGGAGTAAAGTCCACAAAACAACTTCTGAACGCTGGCAGAGGACATCAGGCACCCAGAAAAGCAGCCCATTGTCTTCGAAAGGAGGTAGGAAAAGACATAAAAGATAAAAAGAGAGACAAAAGAGATAAGGACAGAGCTCCATCCTGGGAAGGGAGGCTTTAAAAAGTGAGAAGTTTCCAAACACCAGGAAACACTCTCACTGATGAATCTGTGGCGAGCCTTGGAACCTCAGAGGGCCACATAACCGGGAGGAAAAAGAAAGAAACAATTAAAACCCACAGATTACCCGCCAAACGGTAAATCCCAGCGGAGAAGCAGCGCAGACGCCTGCATATGCCATTAGCAAGCGGCGGCTGGGCAGGGAGGAGCTGGCTGAACTGCTTAGAGAGAGGACTGGGCTTGAATGCTGCAAGGGCAATTTGAGAGAACTAGGGATAGCAAAGCAGACTGTGGGATAGCTTCCCCACGAAAAGGCGGAAAGCTCTAACCTAAGACTCTGCCAGACCCGCTCACAGAACAAAGGGTTGAGCAGAGCGAGCCGGCTGCAGTCGGCCCATCCCTCATCCCTCGCCGAGACAGGCAGGG
The DNA here is from genome assembly GCF_049115385.1 of Moschus berezovskii. Classification (NCBI taxonomy): domain Eukaryota; kingdom Metazoa; phylum Chordata; class Mammalia; order Artiodactyla; family Moschidae; genus Moschus; species Moschus berezovskii. Next base: position 20,513,709 of record NC_142465.1, on the reverse strand, counting down.
AGGTCAGCCAGAACCGGATGGGGCAACCACGGCCCCAGAAAGGCATCCGATACAAACTGCAGGCAGGCTTGTTGCTAATCAAGACTTCTTGGGCTCAGGCCAGTTGATATCCGCCTGAGAAGGTGTGCCGGTTGTACACCCAGAAAACCGAGAGGTAGGGACTGGGGAGGAGGTAAGTCGCAGTGACCGTGCTCACCAAACACCTCGTCACCTGAGCTGCTCTGACCGGGGAAGGCAAAAAACGCAGGCCCAACCAAGTCTACACCTTTGTGGAGTACCTGAGAACCTGAACTTGAGCCGATCAGACCTGGGAAGTGCATACAACCCAGCACCGGCCTCGGGCAGTTCCTGGCAGAGCAAACCTAGAGCCTATGCAGTGTAGACTGGGACAACACACGCGCTGTGAGCGGGGGCAAACCCAGTGTGGCCGAGACCCTGCGAACACTCCCCACAGACGCCAGAGATATTTGTCTGCAGCGTTCCTCCCTTTTCAGAACAGGAATGAACAACTGAGCCTTAAAAAGTGTCCACCCGCCCCCTAATATCAGGGTGGAAATTAGACACTGAAGAGACCAGCAAAGAGAAGCTAAAACAGAGGGAACCACCTTGGAAATGACAGATAGAGTAGTCTAGAGACTACTCCAAGAATAAGACCAAAAACCAGAGGCAAGATGCTTAAGCCCGAATCCTGAGAACACTAGAGAACTCCTGACTTTAGGGAACATTAACCGATAGGAGCTCATTAAACGTCTCCATACCTACACTAAAACCAAGCACCACCCAAGGGTCAACAAGTTCCAGAGCAAGACATACCACGCAAATTCTCCAGCAACACAGGAAAATAGCCCTGAGCTTCAATATACAGGCTGCCCAAAGTCACTCCAAACCCACTGACATCTCATAACTCAGTACTGGACACTTCATTGCACTCCAGAGAGAAGAAATCCAGCTCCACCCACCAGAACACCGACACAAGCTTCCCTAACCAGGGAACCTTGACAAGTCACCCGTCCAACCCCACACACAGCGAGGAAACTACATAATAAAGAGAACTCCAAAAAATGCCAGAAGAGGGAAAGGCCACCCCAAGCAAAGCAATATAAGCAAGATGAAGAGGCAGAGAAATACCCAGCAAGTAAAGGAACGAGATAAATGCCCACCAACACAAACAAAAGAGGAAGATATAGGGAATCTACCTGATAAAGAATTTCGAATTTTGATGGTGAAAATGATTCAAAATCTTGAAAGCAAAATGGAGTTACAGATAAATAACCTGGAGAAAAGGATTGATAAGATGGAAGAAAGGTTTAATAAGGACTTAAAGGAAATAAAAAAGAGTCAATACACAATGAATAATGCAATAGATGAGATCAGAAACACTCTGGAGGGAACAAACAGTAGAATAACAGAGGCAGAAGACAGGATAAGCGAGCAAGAAGATAGAATTGTAGAAATAAATGAAAGAGAGAGGAAAAAAGAAAAATGAATTAAAAGAAATGAGGACAATATTAGAGACCTCTGGGACAATGTTAAAGACTCCAACATTTGAATCATAGGAGTCCCAGAAGAAGAAGACAGAAAGAAAGATCATGAGAGAATACTTGAGGGGATAATAGTTGAAAACTTCCCTAAAATGGGGAAAGAAATATTCATCCAAGTCCAAGAAACCCAAAGAGTCCCCAACAGGATAAACCCAAGGTGAAATACTCCAAGACACATATTAATCAAATTAACAAAGAACAAACACAAAGAAGAAATATTAAAAGCAGCAAGGGAAAAGCAGCAAATAACACACAAGGGGATTCCCATAAGGATAACAGCTGATCTTTCAACAGAAACTCTTCAGGAGAGGAGGGAATGGCAAGACATACTTAAAGTGATGAAAGAAAATAACCTACAGCCCAGACTACTGTACCCAGCAAGGATCTCATTCAAATATGAAGGAGAAATCAAAAGCTTTACAGACAAGCAAAAGCTGAGAGAATTCAGCATCACCAAACCAGCTCTCCAACAAATGCTAAAAGATCTTCTCTAGACAGGAAACACAAAAAGGTTGTATAAACTCGAACCCAAAGCAATAAAGAAAGTGGCAACGGGATCACACTTATCAATAATTACCTTAAATATAAATGGGTTGAATGCCCCAACCAAAAGACAAAGGCTGGCTGAATGGACACAAAAACAAGAACCCCATATATGTTGTCTACAAGAGACCCACCTCAAAATGAGGGACACATACAGTTTGAAAGTGAAGGACTGGAAAAAGATATTCCACGCAAATAGAGACCAAAAGAAAGCAAAAGTAGCAATACTCATATCAGATAAAATAAACTTTAAAACAAAGGCTGTGAAAAGAGACAAAGAAGCAAACTACATAATGATCAAAGGATCAATCAAAGAAGAAGATATCAACCTGCCAGACTTCAGGCTCTACTACAAAGCCACAGTCATCAAGACAGTATGGTACTGGCATAAAGACAGAAATATAGATTAATGGAACAAAATAGAAAGCCCTGAGATAAATCCACACACCTATGGACACCTTATCTTTGACTACGGAGGCAAGACTATAAAATGGAGAAAAGACAGTCTCTTTTACAAGTGGTGCTGGGAAAACTGGTCAGCCACTTGTAAAAGAATGAAACTAGAACAATTCCTAACACAGTACACCAAAATAAACTCAAAATGGATTAGAGAGCTAAATGTAAGACCAGAAACTGTAAAACTCCTAGAGGAGAATGTAGGCAAAACACTCTCCGACATAAATCACAGCAGGATCCTCCAAGACACACCTCCCAGAATACTGGAAATAAAAGCAAAAATAAACAAATGGAACCTAATTACAATCAAAAGCTTCTGCACAGCAAAGGAAACTATAAACAAGGTGAAAAGACAGCCTTCAGAATGGGAGAAAATAATAGCAAATGAAGCAACTGATAAAGGATTAATCTCCAAAATATACAAGCAGCTCCTGTAGCTCAATTCCAGAAAAATAAACGACCCAATCAAAAAATGGGCCAAAGAACTAAACAGACATTTCTCCAAAGAAGACACACAGATGGCTAACAAACACATGAAAAAATGCTCAACATCCCTCATAATCAGAGAAATGCAAATCAAAACCACAATGAGATACCATTTCACACCAATCAGAATGGCTGCTATCCAAAAGTCTACATGCAATAAATGCTGGAGAGGGTGTGGAGAGAAGGGAACCCTCTTGCACTGTTGGTCGGAGTGCAAACTAGTACAGCCACTATGGAGAACAGTGTGGAGATTCCTCAAAAAGCTGGAAATAGAACTGCCATATGATCCAGCAATCGCACTCCTGGGCATACACGCCGAGGAAACCAGAATTGAAAGAGACATATATACTCCAATGTTCATCGCAGCACTGTTTATAATAGCCAGGACATGGAAGCAACCTAGATGTCCATCTGCAGACGAATGGATAAGAAAGCTTTGGTCCATATACACAATGGAGTATTACTCAGTCATTAAAAATAATGCATTTGAACCAGTTCTAATGAGGTGGATGAAACTAGAGCCTATTATACAGAGCCAGAAAGAAAAACACCAATACAATATACTAACGCATATATATGGAATTTAGAAAGATGCAAATGATAACCCTGTATACGAGACAGCAAAAGAGACACAGATGTATAGAACAGTCTTTGGGACTCTGTGGAAGAGGGTGAGGGTGGGATGGTTTAGGAGAATGGCATTGAAACATGTATATTATCATATGTGAAAAGAATTGCCAGTTCAGGGTCGATGCATGTTATAGGATGCTCAGGGCTGATATGTGGGGATGACCCAGAGGGAGGATAAGGGGAAGTGGGAAGTGGGAGGGGGGTTCAGGAGGGGGAACTCATGTACACCTGGGGCGGATTCATGTCAATGTATGGTAAAACCAACCAATATAATATTGTAAAATAATTAGCCTCCAATAAAAATAAAAATTTAAAAAAAAATAAAATTTTTGGATCATGGTGACAATAAAAAATATATTTTATTATTTTATTATTTAAATTAAATTATTTTAATTTAATTATCATTATTGCTAAGGATTTTAATTTAATTATTTTTACAAATAATGAATAGTCATGTACCCCTTCACTGTCTGCACCACAGCAGAATGCTGGATCTGTGCCCTCTATCATATGATAAAATGGAAAGTGACATGGAGTAGGATTTTCTTTAATAATCATTGCTTTAGCAAGTTACTACTGATTAGCTTCACATCTCAATTTTAGGCTGACTTTAGAGAAAGTTAGGAAAAATAAATATCTGGGTCAGAAATTAATGGGAGAGAGAATTGAAAGATAATATTCAGACCCAGCTAACATCAATTTAATGAGCAGTTTAAGTAGACTACTAATTTAAGAAGCATATTTAAGGCCATGAACTAATCGCATCTCGTAGAATAAGAAAGAGCCAAAGAAAGAAATAAAATAATTGGTAGATGTTTTTTGATTACAGTAAAATGATAAAGAAAAAATACATGCTATTTTATCCCTAGAAATGTCAAAATCTGTGAAAACCAACGCTTTGGGATTATACGTCAGAAATACTGGTTTTAAGCGCAGCTTCAGATATGATGAATTCTCTAGTGTAGGAAGCAGGAAGCAGAAAACTGTCTTTCTAGGCCTAAAACAATTCCACAGTAAGAGTTAATGATGGTAGGCCCCATTTTACCCAAATTTGAGTAGGCAATTTTACTTTTTCTTTTGTATCAAAAGTACTTCAAATGACAAGTACCAAGTAGAATGCCTATAACCTGCAGCTGCTGCTGCTGCTGCTAAGTCACTTCGGTTGTGTCCGACTCTGTGCGACCCCATAGATGGCAGCCCACCAGGCTTCTCCGTCCCTGGGATTCTCCAGGCAAGAGTACCAGAATGGGTTGCCATTGCCTTCTCCCATAACCTACTAGGTGTTCTTAAATGGTAAACACAAGGCCCATGATTATTATTACTGATACTGACTTTCAAGATATTCTACATTGTATCAGGTCATTCAGAAGATTTAATCAGTTTCAGCTCCAAGATCAAATAGGTCATAATATATGTTTACTAACAACTTCCTGGTACTTCCAGGGTCTTTCCTGGTGGCTGAGATGGTAAAGAATCTGCCTGCAATGTAAAGACCCCCGTTTGATCCTAGGATTGGAAGATCTCCTTTAGAAGTGAATGGCTACCCACTCCAGTATTCTTGCCTGGAGAATTCCATGGACAGTGTACCCTAGTGGGCTACAGTCCATGAGGTTGCAAAGAGTCAGACATGACTGAGCAACTAACATTTTCATTTTCACTTAACCATTTGCTTTTAGCTGTGGTTCTCATTTTCAAGTGTGTTGATGAATTGAACACAGATATCTGATCAAATCTTTTTTATTTCCCCTTCTTCATATCCCAGTCTTCATTGCAATGCTGTGAGATGCATGCTTGATTTATGCCTAATTGTAGCTAGTGCGTTCTGACTCTGTTCATTGAGCTTAAACAGCTCTCCTTGAAATTGGGTTGCCTTTTCTGAGGATTGTTGACTTTGTTCTTAACTAGTGTATTCTTTCAAAGCCTTTTTACAATCTACATGTTGCTGACATAGAAAATGAAAGTTAAACTACAAATTTGGAAGTTTGCCATCCTTACTTATGAGAAACAGAGGAAGGCTTCAAAAAGCTGTTGCTGGGAAGGAATGCTGTGAAAATGGTATATTTTAATAACCTGTTACAAGATTATAGCCTTTCAATAGAGTACATTCAGCAAAAAATATTCAGAGGATATATAAATGTCTATTATTTCACAATTATTGGCAGGATTGTTGTATTACTAAGCCAAGGAATCTCTTCATTTACAATGTTTGAATTACTTTTTACTCTTCCATTCTCTTAGGATTTACTTCTGAATCTTAACAAAATGAAAACATATGAAATTGTTCATGATAGACTTTTTTCCACTGTAGTATAAGACAGCATTCTTCTTAATCATAAGAACTCAAAAGAGTGTTTTAAAACAATGTCTCTAATAGCCTGGGTTTATCAGGAGGAAAAGTAAATTTTTAGTTAAGCTCAAAGTTGAAGTTTTCTACATTGTAGACTTTATACTCTTATTGTCCATGCATGAACCATGCACTTTCTATCAACCCTCAGGATTTTGGATCTCTTAAATTCTGCAGATTTTTGTTCCCTATTCTTGAATTGAAAGTTCGTTAGAAATAGTTCTCTTGAAAGTCTTCCAGAGCTCTTGGACTATAAATTTCTCCCTATTTTGTGCTTCTGTTTTACCCTGCCTTTTTCTCTAGTTGTTCCAACATTTTGAAAGTTGTCACTTCTGAGAACTTACAAGCAGCATCTCTGGTCTTGCCTCCTTTCTGCTCCATGTTTCCCCACCACCAAGAACAACATCTGATAATAAGGTGTAAATATTTGTTGAACAAGTATTTAAATGAATCAATAATAAGGGAGCAAACATGTTGAGTGGGATGACAAGGGCAGTATCCTGGAGTCCAGTTTACAGAAAAAAGAAGTGCTCATGCAACTGATACTAGCCAAGAATAAAGCCATAATAAGAGACTAAGTTTTCTGTTTTTAGTCCAATTCTGATTCTACCACAGTAGACTGCCTTAATTAATCTTGATATTTTTATTATATATTATGGAAGCTGAAAGCAAAAGGAAATAATTATTTAATAAACCTTTTCTTTAAAGTTTAACTTTGGGGTTAATATCTATGTTCATTTTTACTAACTTTAATAATTAAGATTCATAAAACTTGATCCAGAACTGAAAGTCATTGGTTCTAATTTACATCTATGAAGAGCAAGAATTCTACCAGCAATGAATAATGAATCACAACAGCTGGTCTTTTACAGCTAAGGAGATATATATATATTTCTATAAATAAATTAATATTTTTATCTGTGTGTTATGGCCAAAGTGGTTTTTTTTATTTCCTTTTAAATTAAGCCTTAATGGATTTTGTAAGTGATCTTGGATTCCAAAGAAACATTCATCTGTAAACCATAAAGGTATTCCCTTGTGAGATATTAAAATAGAAATATAGCAAAGTTAGATAGCCTGCCTAGGAGAAAAGTACCTAGATTTTAAAGACCCTATTTGATCTTACACTCTGATTATTCTTCCAGAAAATTTAAGAGCTAAAAATAGAATAGCTCATTGTTAATGGTAGAAGGAACAATGATGAATGTGAGAAACAGAGAAATCTCACAGCATCTTTCCACATAGAGAAAGAAAGGAAAGATCTCTTACAATACCTTTTGGTCACACTTGTACCAGCTAATAACTATTTCTTTAAATTTCCAACTTCTCTCATGAAGAGGAAATAAAATAACATAGACCAAGAGAAAGAGGTCAGAAAGGATATATTTTTTTTTTCTCTCCCAAGTTCTTCCTTTCAAAGGAAATATGTAAAAAACTTGTAAATACACTTCTTAAAAGATACTTAACTACTGAGCTACTTAGAAATGATTCATTTCTGAAAGAATCACTGTATAAGAGAGAAACAAATAATGTTTTTTCTTCATTACCCTGTAGTTGGAATATATTCTGTAGGTGGCATATTCTATTTTACATCATTAGAATATCAAAAATAAATCCCAATGTGGTACTTTTTCACACTATTTAAATTTTCTTACAAATCATTTGGTTACATACCTACATTCATTTATCATTTTACACCTGTTTTATAGTCCAAAAAATAAATGAAAATAGGAGTAATACCTAATCACAGTCCCTTTTTTCCTTTTATTAAAAAACACATAAAAATTTATTAAAGGTATCTAGGCAGAAAACAGATGTTACTTACAAAGGGTCTAATATGTTCATGTAATTGTTTTTCTGAAATTATTTTAACAAAATCAGTAACCTAATTTCCATAGAATTTGTAGGAAAATATTTTTCTTCAGTACATATACACCCATTTCTTGTCTGGTTTGAAAGAATAGAGTGGACTCAGGCTATTAACAACCACAGAATTGATTGAATTCTAATTAAACACTGTATCTTTTTCTAATCACTATAATATTTGATTATAATTTTAATGATGATTGGATTTTTATTGAGTCATTCAATTAGATTTTTTAAGGAGAAACTTTATTTTAATGCTAATATTTGTTTTTAATAGTGAAAGCAAATTAACTGCATTGAAATATTCTTTTTGATTTCCCAATAGTCAACCAGTCATCTGTTTTTAAAATTTAACCATTGGAACAAACTAACTGCCTGAATTGAGTTTGTTACTAAACCCCGAATTGCTTCTTGCTAGAATCCCAGAGGACTAGAGTTTTCAGTTTGACAAAGTAATATGTACCCTGTATATCTTAACCATATCTCCACTAATATAGAAAGAAAGAATTACCTAAATTGGTGTGGAAAAAATGCTCAGCTCTCCATGGTGTCCTGTCTATAATGAAGGCAATGTGAAGGTTCTGACTTTGTTTAGTTTTTTTTTGCCACTCATATTTTTCTGAAGTGCCATGAGCTCTGTAAAGACCTGATTATCTAGAACACTTTACTACCCTCCTATATAATCTTTTAGAGATGAATGGAAATACTCAGTTCAGTTCAGTTCAGTCGCTCAGTCGTGTCTGACTCCCCGTGACCTCATGAATCACAGCACGCCAGGCTTCCCTGTCCATCACCAACTCCCGCAGTTCACACAAACTCATGTCCACAGAGTCGGTGATGCCATCCAGCCATCTCATTCTCTGTCGTCCCCTTCTCCTCCCACCCCCAACATTTCCCAGCATCAGAGTCTTTTCCAGTGAGTCAACTCGTCGCATGAGGAGGCCAAAGTATTGGAGTTTCAGCTTTAGCATCAGTCCTTCCAGTGAACACCCAGGATTGATCTCCTTTAGAATGGACTGGTTGGATCTCCTTGCAGTCCAAGAGACTCTCAAGAGTCTTCTCCAACACCACAGTTCAAAAGCATCAATTCTTTGGTGATCAGCTTTCTTCACAGTCCAACTCTCACATCCATACATGACCATGGGAAAAACCATAGCCTTGACTAGACGGACCTTGGTTGGCAGAATAATGTCTCTGCTTTTTAATATGCTATCTAGGTTGGTCATAACTTTCCATGCAAGGAGTAACTGCCTTTTAATTTCATGGCTGCAATTAGCACCTGCAGTGATTTTGGAGCCCCCCAAAAATAAATCTGACACTGTTTCCACTGTTTTACCATCTATTTCCCATGAAATGATGGGACCAGATGCCATGATCTTTGTTTTCTGAATGTTGAGCTTCAAGCCAACTTTTTCACTCTCCTCTTTCACTTTCATCAAGAGGCTTTTGAGTTCCTCTTCACTTTCTGCCATAAAGGTAGTGTCATCTGCATATCTGAGGTTATTGATATTTCTTCCGGCAACCTTGATTCCAGCTTGTGCTTCTTCCAGCCCTGCGTTCCTCATGATGTACTCTGCATAGAAGTTAAATAAGCAAGGTGACAATATACAGCCTTGATGTACTCCTTTTCCTATTTGGAACCAGTCTGTTGTTCCATGTACAGTTCTGACTGTTGCTTCCTGACCTGCATGCAGGTTTCTCAAGAGGCAGATCAGGTGGTCTGGTATTCCTATCTCTTTCAGAATTTCCACAGTTGATTGTGATCCACAGAGTCAAAGGCTTTGGCATAGTCAATGAAGCAGAAATAGATGTTTTTCTGGAACTCTCTTGCTTTCTCCATGATCCAGTGGATGTTGGCAATTTGATCTCTGCTGCCTCTGCCTTTTCTTAAAACCTGCTTGAACATCTGGGAGTTCACGGTTCACAAAATGCTAAAGCCTGGCTTGGAGAATTTTGAGCATGACTTTACTAGCGTGTGAGATGAGTGCAATTGTGCGGTAGTTTGAGCATTCTTTGGCATTGCCTTTCTTTGGGATTGGAATGAAGACTGACCTTTTCCAGTCCTGTGGCCACTGCTGAATTTTCCAAATTTGCTGGCATATTGAGTGCATCACTTTCACAGAATCATCTTTCAAGACTTGAAATAGCTCAACTGGAATTCCATCACCTCCACTAGCTTTGTTCATAGTGATGCTTTCTAAGGTCCACTTGACTTCACATTCCAAGATGTCTGGCTCTAGGTGAGTGATCACATTATCGTGACTATCCTGGTCATGAAGATCTTTTTTGTACAGTTCTTCTGTGTATTCTTGCCACCTCTTCTTAATATCTTCTGCTTCTGTTAGGTCCATACCATTTCTGTCCTTTATCGAGCCCATCTTTGCATGAAATGTTCCCTTGGAATCTCTAATTTTCTTGAAGAGATCTCTTGTTTTTCCTATTCTGTTTTTTTCCTCTATTTCTTTGCATTGATCACTGAGGAAGTCTTTCTTATCTCTCCTTGCTATTCTTTGGAACTCTGCATTCTGATGTTTATATCTTTCCTTTTCTCCTTTGCTTTTCGTTTCTCTTCTTTTCACAGCTATTTGTAAGGCCTCCTCAGAGAGCCATTTTGCTTTTTTGCATTTCTTTTCCATGGGGATGGTCTTGGTCCCTGTCTCCTGTACAATGTCATGAACCTCCGTCCAGAGTTCATCAGGCACTCTATCTATCAGATCTAGTCCCTTAAATCTATTTCTCACTTCCACTGTATAATCATAAGGGATTTGATTTAGGTCATATCTGAATGGTCTAGTAGTTTTCCCTACTTTCTTCAATTTAAGTCTGAATTTAGCAATAAGGAGTTCATGATCTGAGCCACAGTCAGCTCCTCGTCTTGTTTTTGCTAACTGTATACAGCTTCTCCATCTTTGGCTGCAAAGAATATAATCAATCTGATTTTGGTGTTGACCATCTGGTGATGTCCATGTGTCGAGTCTTCTCTTGTGTTGTTGCAAGAGGGTGTTTGCTATGACCAGTGCGTTCTCTTGGCAAAACTCTATTAGCCTTTGCCCTGCTTCATTCCGTTCTCCAAGGCCAAATTTGCTTACTTCAAACATATTTCTTCAAATATGTGTGAATATATACTCTATATACCAGGCATATTGAAGTATTAATGAGAACTACTTTGCTTTTTTCTATGTGAAGAAACATATGTAATAAATAATTACATGGAGCAATTGAAAATTTTTAAGAGCCACCCTATAAAGGATGTGAGAGGGAAACAAACTTGAAAAGAGCACGGTGAAAAGGGAAGAAAGAACCTATAACTGTTTTTAATTATGTAGACACATCAAAGTTTGAAGTGAAATAGAAGAGACAGAGAGAGGAAAAAAAGGAAAATGTTTCTTTATTTGCCTGATAGAGAAATGGGAAAATCTAGATTTAATTCTGCATATTCAGAATATTTTTAAAACTTTTGATAGCAAGGATTGCCCAAATAAACATGGCTTTGAGTTTTAAATTATTTGAACACAGACCTCTTATTTTATGAGATCTTTAATATGCTGTGTCAGTGAAGGCGATGGCACCCCACCCCAGTGTTCTTGCCTGGAAAATCCCAGGGACAGAGGAGCCTGGTGGGCTGCCATCTATGGGGTCGCACAGAGTCAGACACGACTGACGCGACTTAGCAGCAACAGCATTGTGCTGTGTGCTATGATAATATTCTCTTCTCACACTAAAGACAGATTTGCCATTTTTGTTAAAAATCTGAGTTTATTTCAGAGTTTGTTTATGTTCCAAATTTGTATTAATAGCATGTGTTGGATCTTGACCAAAACCGCCTCAGAAGGCCTTTCTAAATTTGACAAACTAAATTGTTTTAAGTTGCTAGATGCGTTAAGAACATCCAAAAGTTTATAGTTTTTGTGTGTCTTTTGAAAAGAAATTCTATATTATGTTAGTTTGATAATTGACCATTTTTATTTAATATAATATATACTTGCATTCTAGTCTCTCTCTCTGTCTCCCTCTCTCTCTCACACACATGCAAACATGTATGAACATGCACACCTCAGATGAGATTATTTTGGCCATTATGTTGGATTATTCATGAAGGTGTAGTTGGAATCACCAATTTGATTTTTCTTATTAGTCATCATCATCAGTGTCATTATCTTTCAAGCCAATGCCTTGAAGTCATTTTACACTGAGGTTTCTACCTCAGTCTTTTTAAAAAATATTTCTTGAGTTGCCTATATTACACTATTTATTTCATATTATTTTTGTGACATTTCTATACCTTTTCTCTTTAATGGTTGATTTAAAATTTTCTTGACTGAAATGAACCAAGAATGTGACTAATTTTGATGGAGATTATGAAATAAAATATTGTTGCAGATTTTCACAAATGAAGGAAGCAGTGTGGTAGAGTAAAGAGAACATTGGTTTTGTGATAAGGTCTCATTTTTTGTTTCTGATTTCTTACTTATTAAGAGCTTTATGACCTTGGACAAATCAAAGTATACATTGATTCCCACAGTATTGTGGTGAAGAGAATGTGATAAGATTATGGTGAAGCATAAAGTTTTACAATACAAGGCTGTAAAAATTAAAAAAAGTGATTTTATATTAAATACTCACAATAAAGTTCCTCATAAGCATTTTCTTATCTGGTATTAGGGCAGTGGGTGGTTATGATTGGTGAGAATCATGTACATTGCTATAGTGATGGTCCTTATTTATTCCCTAGTGACTCAGGCGGTAAAGCGTCTGCCTGCAATGCGGGAGACCTGGGTTCGATCCCTGGATCGGGAAGATCCCCTAGGAGATGGCAACCCACTCCAGTATTGTTGCCTGGAAAATCCCATGGACAGAGGATCTTGGTAGGTTACAGTCCACGGGGTCGTAAAGAATCAGACACGACTGAGTGACTTCACTTTATTTATTACAAGTTGTTCTAACTTCCATAAAAACATTTATTTTTGATCACTAAGGATATAGCATATATGAGTTCCTATTTCAAAAGCTGATCAGGGTTCAGATAACATAAAATGAAATGATTAACATCTAAGAATCCAAATCAGGCTGCTGAAGTTTGACTGCTGCTTCATCACTAACAAACTGTACCTTTGGGCATATTATTGCATGTAATTTGGTCATAATCAGTAAAAAGCAGGATATGACACGTTTGATAATATGTGATACATTTTTAAATTGAAATAGTGTCTGTCATAGAGAAGGAGTCAAATTTTAGCTATAGCAATTAATGTTGGTTTTGTTGTTGGTGTTATTATATTTTTTAAAAGACAAAACAATGTAGACTTGAAAATGACCTTTGGAACTTTAGGAAGTCATACATCTTTGTTCTACAGCTTATCAATTAATAAATCACATTAAAATGAATTAAATCCTTTAAAGTAACAACTGTTTATCTCATTGAATTCTAAAGATTGGCTTATTACGTGCTACTGCATGACTAAATGTGAAACATTTTCCAAGTTTCAAGTGGATAATGGAGAAAGGATAAAAGAGAAGATATTTAGAGTGCTTTATAGATCCTTTGGGATTTTATCTGAAGGAATAATTAATTCAGTATTCACTTAACTATGTCCAGAACTTAAAATACTTTGATCATTCTTGGATTTAATGAAGGCTCATTTGGCTGTACTACATTCAACTGTATTATGAAGTAGAGTATCTTTAAATTTCTAATTAGACAATAGTACAGATAATTACCCTTTAAAAGCTTATATGAATTCAGAATATGGATATTTGATTCTAATTCCCAAGTTTTCAAATCAAATTTTATTATATGTAGAGTAGCCATTTATAAATAAATTAGGCACAGAATTTTTTTTTAATTTAAATTTTGTTTTTCTTAGTTGATGTTTATCGTGTTTGAGGTTGCTTTTTGAAATGAAAATATATAACTTTCTGCCCAAAGGAATATGTTTGGATTCCATTTGTCTTTGTAGAAAGTCCCATACTTTTGTTTCCTGTGCTAGCAAAGATGATAATAGATAAAGGGAATTGAAAGTGTTAGGTTTATATATGGCCTTCCCTGAGAGCTCAGTTGGTTAAGAATCTGCTTGCAGTGCAGGAGACTCTGGTTAGATTCCTGGGTCAGGAAGATCTGCTGGAGAAGGGATAAGCTACCCACTCCAGTATTCTGAAATAGAGAATTCCAAGGAGTGTATAGTGTATGGGGTCACAAAGAGCTGGACACAATGGAATGACTTTCACTTTCTTTCAAGTTTACATATACAAGTTGAAGTTTAGATTTCTTTTTTCTAATATTGGAGTATAATTGATTTAAAGTGTTGTGTTAGTTTCAGATATACTGCAAAATGAATCAGTTATAATAGACATATATCCACTATTTGTTTTTTTTAGATTCTTTTCCCATACAGGCCTTTCCAGAGGGTTGAATAGAGTTCCCTGTGCTATGCAGTAGGTTCTTATTAGTTATCTATGTTATATATAGTACTGTGTCTATATCAATCCAAATCTTCCAGTTTATCCTCCCCCTCATTATGTCTTGGTGAACATAAATTTGTTTTCTACATCTGTGACTCTACTTCTGTTTTGTAAATAAGTTCATTTGTACCCTTTCTTTAAATTCCACAAATTGGTGATATCATATGAGATTTGTCTTCCTGTGTCTGACTTACTTCACTCAGTATGACAATCTCTAGGTCTATCCATGTTGCTGCAAATGGCATTATTTTGTTCTTTTTATGACTGAGTAATATTCCATTGTGTAATGTAGCACATGTTTTTTTTTTTTTCCTTAAAGCATATTTTATTGACAGATTTGTTGTGTTGAATCAGCAGGATTAGGGGCTTGAGGGCAATAAGGGATCACTATGGAAATTAAATAAAGCTGCCTTTTCTTCACCTGCCACAACTCCTTCCCCAGTGAAACATTTGTTTTACAGTGAGTAAAATTTTATTCAACTATATGTAACTTATTTGATCTCCTCTTACACTTATCCTGGAGTTTCCTTTTTGGGTCAGAAGGATCTTGCCATATTGACAAACTCACATTTTCCTTTCCAGTTGTTGAATTACATATCAGCTGCTGAGCTAGAACAAAATCAGTTAGTTTCCAGAAAGCAGATGGACTGTATTCCAGTGATTCATCAATTTCTATGGGTATTTATCTGGGTTGTATTTTAGGCTTCTGGTCCGGTGCTTGGAAGTTGTGGGATTGTCTGTGGCTGTCATGATTCATTTAATCACTTACTGCTTATATTAAATGCTAGGAAGGAAATAATGAATCGAACCCTAGTTTAGATTTTTTTTTTTTTAGCAACTTGTTTTTTTTCTGATTGAATTCTAAGTCTAGTAGGGTAACAGGCAAATATAATAATTTTGACAGGATCTTTTAATTTATTATTTTCTTAGTATTTTTATTGAAGTATCAGTTCAGTTCAGTTGCTCAGTCGTGTCTGACTCTTTGCAATCCCATGAACCACAGCACACCAGGCCTCCCCGTCCATCACCAACTCCCAGAGTTCACTCAAACTCATGTCCATCGAGTCAGTGATGCCATCAAGCCATCTCATCCTCTGTTGTCCCCTTCTCCTCCTGGCCTCAATCTTTCCCAGCATCACGGTCTTTTCAAATGAATCAGCTCTTCGCATGAGGTGGACAAAGTATTGAAGTTTCAGCTTTTGCATCAGTCCTTCCAATGAACACCCAGGACTGATCTCCTTTAGAATGGACTGGTTGGATCTCCTTGCAGTCCAAGGGACTCTCAAGAGTCATCTCCAACACCACAGTTCAAAAGCATCAATTCTTCGGTGATCAGCTTTCTTCACAGTCCAACTCTCACATCCATACATGACCACTGGAAAAACCATAGCCTTGACTAGATGGACCTTTGTTGGCAAAGTAATGTCTCTGCTTTTTAATACGCTATCTAGGTTGGTCATAACTTTCCTGCCAAGGAGTAAGCATCCTTGGAGTGAGTAAACGTCAAGAAGTAAGATAGAGTTACACACAAAAAATTCTTGCCTCAAAACTTTAAAATTAATATAGATATATTTAATTTATAAGAGCATTTGAACAAAAAGCATTTTTAACACTGCAACTGCTGCTGCTAAGTTGCTTCAGTTGTGTCCGACTCTGTGCAACCCCATGGACTGTAGCACACCAGGCTTCCCTGTCTATCACCAACTTCGGGAGCTAACTCAAACTCATGTCCAATGAGTCGGTGATGCCATCCAACCATCTCCTTGGTCATCCCCTTCTCCTACTTTCAGTCTTTTCCAGCATCCGAGTCTTTTCAAATGAGTAAGTTCTTGGCATCAGGTGGCCAAAATATTGGAGTTTCAGCTTCAGCATCAGTCCTTCCAATGAATATTCAGGACTGATTTCCTTTAGGATTAACTGGTTGGATCTTCGTGCATTTCAAGGGACTCTCAAGAGTCTCCTCCAACAAGACAGTTCAAAAACATTAGTTCTTTGGTGCTCAGCTTTCTTTATAGTCCAACTCTCACATCCATACATGACTACTAGAAAAATCATAGCTTTGACTAGACGGACCTTTGCTAGCAAAGTAACGTCTCTGCTTTTTATATGTTGTCTAGTTTGGTCATAGCTTTTCCTCCAAGGAGCAAGCGCCTTTTAATTTCATGGCTGCAGTAACCACCTGCAGTGATTTGGAACCCCCCAAAATAAAGTCTGTCACTGTTTCCATTGTTTCTCCATTTATTTGCCCTGAATTTATGGGACTGGATGCCATGATCTTAGTTTTCTAAATATTGAGTTTTAAGCCAACTTTTTCACTCTTCTCTTTCACTTTCATCAAGAGGATCTTTAGTTCTTCTTTGCTTTCTGCTATAAGGTTGGTGTCAACTGCACATTGGAGGTTATTGATATTTCTCCCAGCAATCTTTATTCCAGCTTGTGCTTCAACCAGCACGGCATTTCTCTTGATGTACTCTGCATATAAGTTAAATAAACAGGGTGACAATACAGCCTTGATATACTCCTTTCCCAATTTTGAAGCAGTCTGTTCCATGTCCAGTTCTAACTGTTGCTTCTTGATCTGCCTATCGACCTCTCAGGAGGCAGATCAGGTGGTCTGGTATTCCCATTATTTCAGAATTTTCTACTGTTTGCTGTGATCCACACAATCAAAGGCTTTAACATAGTCAATAAAGTAGAAGTATATGTTTTTTTTAGAACTCCCTTGTTTTTTTGATGATCCAACAGATATTGACAGTTTGACCTCTGATACCTCTGCCTTTTCTAAATTCAGCTTGAGCATATGGAATTTCACGTCCTGTCGAAGCCTGACTTGGAAAATTTTGAGCATTACTTTACTAGCATGTGAGATTAGTGCAGTTGTGCAGTAGTTTGAACAGTCTTTGGCATTGCCTTTCTTTGGAATTGGAATGAAAACAGACCTTTTCCAGTCCTGTGGCCACTGCTGAGTTTTCCAAATGTGCTCACATATTGAGTGCAGCACTTTCACAGCATCATCTTTCAGGATTTGAAATAACTCAACTGGAATTTTATCACCTCCATAAGCTTTGTTTGTAGTGATATTTCCTAAGGCCCACATGACTTTGCATTCCAGGATATCTGGCTATAGGTGAATGGTCAAACCATCATGGTTATCTGGGTCATTAACATCTTTTTTGCATAGTTCTTCTGTGTATTCTTGCCACCTCTTCTTTCTGCCTCTGTTAGGCCCATACCATTTCTGTCCTTTATTGTACCTATCTTTGCACGAAATGTTCTTTTGGTATCTCTGATTTTCTGGAAGAGATCTCTAGTCTTTCCCATTCTATTATTTTCCTCTATTTCTTTGCATTGATCACGAGGAAGACTTTATCTCTCCTTACTATTCTTTAGAACTCTGCATTCATATGGATATATCTTTCCTTTTCCCCTTTGCCTTTTTCTTCTTTTCTCAGCTATTTGTAAGGCCTCGTCAGACATCCATTTTGCCTTTTTGCATTTCTTTTTCTTGGGGATGGTCTTGATCACTGCCTCCTGTACAATATCATGAACCTCTGTCCATAGTTCTTCATGCACTCTGTCTATCAGATCTAATCCCATGAAACTATTTGTCACTTTCACTGTATAATTGTAAGGGATTTGATTTCAGTCATACCTGAATGGTCTAGTGGCTTTCCCCACTTTCTTCAATTTAAGTCTGAATTTGGCAATAAGGTGTTCATGATCTGAGCCACAGTTAGCTCCTGGTCTTGTTTTTGTTGACTGTAAATTCTGTCGGCTCTATGGTGGGGATAATGGCTACCTCCTCCAAGAGGTCTTTTGCCACACCCAGGTCTGATTTATCCAGAGTCCCTGACCCTTCGGCAGGGCCCTGCTGAACCATACCTTCACAGGAGACAGTCAAACACTGAAAGGCAGGTCTCACTCAGAACTGTGGGGTCTCCTGGTGCACATGAAGTTTGGTTTGAGCCTTCCTGGCATATCTGGTGGATATGGGGTTTGAGTCTAAATGTGATTTCACCCTTCCTAATATCTTGTTGGGGCTTCTCGTTTGCCCTTGGACGTGGGGTCATTTTTTGGTGGGATCAGCATTATCCACTGGAGTGGTTAGCCTATCCCTTCTCCAGTGGATCTTTCTGACCTGGGAATTGAATTGGGGTCTCCTGCATTGCAGGCAGATTCTTTACTGAGTTGTCAGGGAAGCCCCTCACTTCAATGAAAAGAACCATGTATCCATTATTTTCCTTGAGACATGGAAAGATGTCATTATAGTTTAAGAAATAATAAATTTTGATTATAAACATGTTTTACTGTAACTTTGGAAATGTATAATTATTATTATTCATGTGTGGGTATCTAACAAAAAATCCTCTAACCTATTCACATATTTTTCTTTAGTGAAATAGTCATAGTTTTAGATAAAATTGCTCTATTTAAATGAGTAAATTTGGGGCTAGAAATCTGACTTGAGTTGTAAAGAAATTACTAGAAATGAAGCAGGATAAATCAGATGGACTAACACATTGTTTGAGAAAACTGCTATGTGAACTCCCACAAAAAAATATGTCATGCTGACTTTCAGGAAAGAAGTTATCTGGGCTTTGTGGGTGACAGTTGTGGGGGTGGATAGAGGAAACAATTTTCAAAATATTACATGTTCTAGCAATAAAATTGTTCTACATGTGCTTAATCCTTCTGGATATGGTAATACGATTTGACTGTAACAAATCACCGACTATGGGAAGGAATGCACACACACAGTTTATTTCTTTAGACTGATATGCAGAGAACATTTGTTAGAAATCATACATGCTATATGTCTGCAATGCCAAATGAGAGTACTTTCAAAGGTAAAACTATGTGTTATTTCACTAGTGGGAAAATAAGGCTCTTACTCTATGTTGGCTCCTATCCATATGGCTGCTCCTTAGCACAATAGTAGCAGGATTGTAGGATTGTGTTTACTACAAGCTTGCATGCTATCGTAATAGGACTTTTTGTTGTTTTTTAGTCACCAAGCTGTGTCCAACACTTTTGCAACCCTGTGGACTGTAGCCCACCAGGATGTGCTGTCCATGGGATTTTCTAGGCAAGAATACTGGAATAGGTTGCATTTCCTTCTCCAGGAGATCTTCCTGACCCCGGGATTGAACTCACATCTCTTGCATTGGCAGGCAGATTCTTTACAACTTAGCAACCTGGGAAACCCAGTAATAGGATTGCAGTGATGAATTTTGAATTTTTGTATCATTGCCAATACTTTTTGGTTGTGAAAAATTACAAAATTGCTATAAATTATGTTTAATAAGGGAGTGCTTTTATGGGGTGTAACTTTTTTAAAAGAGCTTTTGAACATTGTCTATCTCTGTTACTCTGTGAATCTCATTTTGTGATACCACACTTCTCGCCTTGTACTCTTCAATGTTTCTCTAACTTGTGAGAAGCCCTGCTAGCAAAAACAACTAATTACACTCCAGATATACAGACTAGTTGAGAAAGGGCAATCCAGACTTGTCTTATAAGTAATAAGTAGAAAAAATGTCTGTAAAAGGCAGAATTAGCACAAAACAGTATTTATCATCACATGCTTTTTAATTGCATATAATAAAATTAACTCTAAAGGAAAAAGCTTTAGAGCTTATAAAGAATAACAATATGGAATGTGAGTGTTTGACAGTTGTTGTTCAGTGGCCAAGTCATGTCTGACTCCTTGAGACCCCATGAGCTGCAGCACACTGGGCCCCTCTGTTCTCCATTATATCCTAGAATTTGCTCCAATTCATGTCCATTGCGTTGGTTAGGCTATCTAACCATCTCATCCTCTGTCCCTGCTTCTCCTCTTGCCCTCAAACTTTTCCAGCATCAGGGTCTTTTCCAATGAGTTGGGTCTTTGCATCAGGGGACCAAAGTATTGGAGCTTCAGCTTCAGCCTCAGTCTTTCCAACTCAGGGTTGATTTCCTTTAGGAATGACTGGTATGACCTCCTTGCTGTCCAAGCGACTTTCAAGAGTCTTCTCTAGCACCACAATTCGAAAGCATCAAATCTTTAGTGCTCAGCCTTCTTTATGGTCCATAAGGTCTAAAACGTCTAAACCTATATTTATGGGCTTCTCTGGTGGCTCAGTTCTAACTGTTGCTTCCTGACCTGCATACAGGTTTCTCAAGAGGCACGTCAGGTGGTCTGGTATTCCCATCTATCTCAGAATTTTCCAGTTTATTGTGATCCACACAGTCAAAGGCTTTGGCATAGTCAATAAAGCAGAAATAGATGTTTTTCTGGAACTTTCTTGTTTTTCGATGATCCAGCGGATGTTGGCAATTTGATCTCTGGTTCTTCTGCCTTTCCTAAAACCAGCTTGATCATCTGGAATTCACGGTTCACGTATTCCTGAAGCCTGGCTTGGAGAATTTTGAGCATGGCTTTACTAGTGTGTGAGATGAGTGCAATTGTGCGGTAGTTTGAGCATTCTTTGGCATTGCCTTTCTTTGGGATTGGGATGAAAACTGACCTTTTCCAGTCCTGTGGCCACTGCTGAGTTTTCCAAATTCGCTGGCATATTGAGTGCAGCACTTTCACAGCATCATCTTTCAGGATTTGAAAAAGCTCAACTAGAATTCCATCACTTCCACTAGTTTTGTTCGTAGTGATGCTTTCTAAGGCCCACTTGACTTCATATCCCATGATGTCTGGCTCTAGTTGAGTGAGAACACCATCGTGATTATCTTGGTTGTGAAGATCTTTTTTGTACAGTTCTTCTGTGTATTCTTGCCACCTCTTCTTAATATCTTCTGCTTCTGTTAGGTCCATACCATTTCTGTCCTTTATCGAGCCCATCTTTGCATGAAATGTTCCCTTGGAATCTCTAATTTTCTTGAAGAGATCTCTTGTTTTTCCTATTCCGATGTTTTCCGCTATTTCTTTGCATTGATCACTGAGGAAGGCTTTCTTATCTCTCCTTGCTATTCTTTGGAACTCTGCATTCAGATGCTTATATCTTTCCTTTTCTCCTTTGCTTTTCACTTCTCTTCTTTTCACAGCTATTTGTAAGTCCTCCTCAGAAAGCCATTTCACTTTTTTGCATTTCTTTTCCATGGGGATGGTCTTGGTCCCTGTCTCCTGTACAATGTCACTAACCTCTGTCCATAGTTCATCAGGCAATCTATCTATCAGATCTAGTCCCTTAAATCTATTTCTCACTTTCACAGTATAATCACAAGGGATTTGATTTAGGTCATATCTGAATGGTCTAGTGGTTTTCCCTACTTTCTTCAATTTAAGTCTGAATTTGGCAGTAAGAGGTTCATGATCTGAGTCACAGTTGGCTCCCAGTCTTGTTTTTGCTAACTGTATAAAGCTTCTCCATCTTTGGCTGCAAAGAATATAATCAGTCTGATGAAAGTGAAACAGAAGAGTGAAAAAGTTGGCTTGAAGCTCAACATTCAGAAAACTAAATTCATGACATCTGGTCCCATCACTTCATGGGAAATAGATGGAGAAACAGTGGAAACAGTGTCATACTGTATTTTTATGGCTCCAAAATCACTGAAGATTCTGATTGCAACCATGAAATTAAAGACACTTACTCCTTGGAGCATATTAAAAAGCAGAGACATTATTTTGCCAACAAAGGTCCATCTAGTCAAGGCTATGGTTTTTCCAGTGGTCATGTATGGATGTGAGAGTTGGACTGTGAAGAAAGCTGATTGCCAAAGAATTGATGCTTTTGAACTGTGGTGTTGGAGAAGACTCTTGAGAGTCCCTTGGACTGCAAGGAGATCCAATCAGTCCATCCTAAAGGAGATCAGTCCTGGGTGTTCATTGGAAGGATTGATGCTGAAGCTGAAACCCTAATACTTTGGCCACCTCATGCGAAGAGTTGACTCTCTGGAAAAGACTCTGATGCTGGGAGGGATTGGGGGCAGAAGGAGAAGGGGATGACAGAGAATGAGATGGCTGGATGGCATCATCGACTCGATGGAGGTGAGTTTGAGTGAACTCCAGGAGTTGGTGATGGACCGGGGGGCCTGGTGTGCTGTGATTCATGGGGTCGCAAAGAGTCAGACACGACTGAGTGACTGAACTGAACTGAACTGAACTGGTGGCTCAGATGGTAAAGAATCTGCCTGTAATGCAGGAGGCCTGGGTTCGATCCCTGGGTTGGGAAGATCCCCTGGAAAAGGGAATGACAACCCACTCCAGTATTCTTGCCTGGAGAATCCCATGGACAGAAGAGCCTGTCCATGTGGTCACAAAGAGTTGGATAAAACTGAGCATCTAATGTTAATATATCCTTAAGAACTAATGAACATATTATAAAAGAAATAATGTTTATTTTTTAGCAGTAGCGGTATACTTAGCAAAATGCACAATAAAGATACATTCAATAATAATATTTCGTTTGAAATAAAGAGTAATGATTTAAAAAATAAGTTAAACTTACCACAAAATGTAGCATTATATCTGATGGAAAGTTCCTTTTAGGAACAACTTGGAGTTTAAGTGATAAAAATAATTTAGGTGTTAATGTATGCTCTTGTTTTAGTCTCTAAGTTGTATCCAACTCTTTTGTGACCCCAGGGACTGTAGCCCACTAGGCCCTTCTGTCCATGGGATTCCCAGGTAAGAACACTGGAATGGGTTGCCATTTCCTTCTCTAGGGTATCTTCCTGACCCAGGGATTAAACCCATGTCTCCTACATTGGCAGGCGGGTTCCTAACCATTGAGCCACCAGGGAAAGCCCAATTTAATATATTTTTTTACCCACTTTAATGAAATGAAATATGTTTAGAATTGAATTTTTAGTCAGCTAGAGGTGAATCCTGAAGTCATAGGTGAAATTCAATGTATCATATATTAACTGTACATACTGTTGAATTTTTTATATATTATATATGCATAAATATATATAAATGCACTATTACATGTGCACATATGTTACTGACAGCTACTCTCATACAGTTTATATATACTTCTATATAATATAAGTTTTGTCTATGTAAAATATAGTACTTACTAGAAATATAATTTCTGATGTGCGATCTTAAAATATTTCTGTAAGTTGCATAATCTTGTGACTTGTAAGAATCCTTTATATATATACAGTTATAATCACGTGATGCCACTTAGATATATTCACATATAATTTATCAAAAACATCACTTGCCATATATTAGTTTGAAAATTATTTTTGAGCAGCACAGTATTAAATTTTGTATGATGATTCTGATGAAGCTGAAAAATAATATACTTTTAAAAATAAATAATGATTTTTTCTGTATATGATTAGCAGTATGCTTAATTGATTGTTATAAAAAAAAAAACTAGGGCATTCGGAGACATGATTTGAGAAGAGGTATGAGACATGAGATGAAATACTTCTAATATTCAGCAATGAGTGTTGTGCTAATTAAACTGCATAATCAAGTAATGTCAAGGATTTAAAGATTATTATGCAGCTGCTTCAGAATGAGTGTGGAAAATGAGTGAGGATTAGTAACTCTTTACTCCTTTTAACTCCTTTAAAACTTACATACTTTCAAGCTGGAGGTGGTAAGCAGGAGTGTAAGAAGAAAGTACTACAGCCTAACCCATCTTTGCACTTGAAACGCCTCTTTCCATCATAATCCAGTCTTGTTTGGTCTATTTGAATTTGCTTTTTTTAAATACAAATCTATTATTTCACTAAATGTTGTGGTTTGCATTTAATTACTCTTTAGTTTCAAACTCCAAAAATATGCCTATTCCAAGTTTCTTGGCTCCTCATCCCATTTAAGACCTAGAAGGTCATCACAAGCCCACAGTACAAAATTCCTTTACATGTATAGAGTGCAAAAACAAATGAATGGGGTACCATTTGACTGCAATCATCTCTCTTGACTCACATTAGATGTTTAACTGAACGTTCATTTTTATTTGGAGTCCTTATTAGTGAAAGCATTATATTTTAAATACAAAATTCAAGCAAATTGGCTTTATTTGCATTTAAAGTAAAATTTCTTTACTATTTGAAATCATAAAAATAGTGGGTACATCCTGCTGTAGCCACTTCAGCATTGAATATCTTAGTTCCAAAACATTTATTACACACATTTATGAAAAGGTAGACTGGAGACAAGATTGAATTCCACCTCATGTTTCTTCCTGAGAATGACTGGTTGCTAGAAATTAGCTGTAAACAATTTTTGCTATGTAAAGAAGGCTAATATTAGATGAGAAGAGAAGAATTTGTCTGCACTGGAGTATAAACTATATGAGAAAAGGTTATTTTTGTCTTATTTAATGCTGAGAAATTGTACACAACCTATTATTACATGGAACATAGTTATCACTCAGTGTGCATATAAATGGGCTTCCCTGGTGGCTCAGTGGTAAAGAACCCACCTGCAATATAGGAGACACGGGAGACTCAAGTTCCATCCCTGAGTTGGGAAGATCCCTTGAAGGAGAACATGGCAATCCACTCCAGTTTTCTTGCCCAGAGAATCTCATGGACAGAGGACCCTGGCGGTCTATAGTCCATAGGGTTGCCGAGAGTCAGGCATGACTGAAGCGGCTGATCA
This sequence comes from Moschus berezovskii, assembly GCF_049115385.1. Lineage (NCBI taxonomy): Eukaryota > Metazoa > Chordata > Mammalia > Artiodactyla > Moschidae > Moschus > Moschus berezovskii. The sequence goes on along the minus strand of NC_142465.1, from coordinate 20,488,826 downwards.
TGCAGTCACAAATACTTATAAATAGTAAAAGGTGATATTAGGTAGAAGCTTTATTTGACATACAATAGCTTAATTCTGGAGACCTTTTTGACACGATATTCTCATTGCTAGTGATGACAGTAGCAAATAACACTAGTATCTTAGAGTATTTTAACAAGTGTTGTGCACCAGCTCTGTACAGTACACTATGCTGGTGCCTGCTGTTGCTTACTGATAACTATACCTCTGCATAGGCTGTGACTTAAAGGGAAGTGTGTAAAGTGTGCATGTCTGAGAGTTCCATTAAAATTCAGTTGTTTTAAAATAACCATGCTTTTTGCATCTTACATATATTATATTACATATTAATACAGTTTTTCATACAGATCAAAACAAAACATGACTAATCTTTTTGAAACCATTTTCTTTAACAGACTAATGTCTATTTTACAGTATAGGCTATTACTCATGTTAACAAGAGAACATAAAATGAAAATAATGATTGACAAAACAGGGTGAGTTTCCTTGCATAGAAAAATTATTACCACATATGCTGCTGCTGCTACGTCACTTCAGTCGTGTCCGACTCTGTGTGACCCCATAGACAGAAGCCCACCAGGGTCCCCTGTACCTGGGATTCTCCAGGCAAGAACACTGGAGTGGGTTGCCATTTCCTTCTCCAAAAAAAAAAAAAAAATTTAAATTAAAATCACATTCTTAGAATTTGTAACCATTCTTTCTCTTATTATTTCACCTCTTATGACTCATTTGCTTTTTATTCTTTCATAAATTTTTAAAATCTCAGTAAGAGAGATTTTATTCTGATATTGCATTCTAGCAACAATTCTATAATCTGAAATATAAAGCATGTATTTTTTTATTTAAAGCATTTATTTAGTGATTAAAAAAAAAAAAGGACTTACAGTTTCAGCTCCACCATGCAAAGATCTTAAAAGCTGTCACCCCTGTCCTTAAAACAAGAACAAAAACTGAACAAAATGGGAAAGAAGAACTTTCATTGAATCTTCTGGTAAATGAGATTGTAGGACACACCACCACCCTGAAATGCGAAGAGAGAGTAAATGTTGGATCACAGCCAATGTGAACTTCCCTTTGGAGCTGGAAGTGGTAGGAACATGTAGATGGCAATTTTGGTGAGTTATTGGAGGTTGAAGGTAAACAAGCTTGAGTTGTGAGAAACACATGGGAACACAGGTTTGGGAGGCAGTGTTTATAGCTTTTACCCTCAGGTACACCACCAGGTTCTCACGGCGAAGAGCTAATAAAAATTCTCTTGAGACTTTGACAGGACTAGAGAAATACAGAACTTGATATTAACCTAATTACCTCACTTACTATTACCCCCTTATATCATTATATTAACCAAATATTACAAGGCATGCTAAAAGGCAAGAAAAATATAATCTACAAGATAAAAGAAATACAGATTAATCAATGAGATTTTAGCTAATAACACCACGGCATAATCTGTGGAAGAATAAATGATAAGTTGTTATTTATTAACATTAAATACATATATGCTCTGAGGAATACATTGTTACAGGAGTAAAGCAACATTGGGAGAAAATATTTTCAAAACACATATCTGATAATTTGTAGCCAAAATATGTAAAGAACTAAAAATCCACAGTAAGAAAATAAACAGCCCAATTTAAAAATGAGCAGAAGATCTGAACGGACATCTTCAGCAAAGAAGATATACAGATGGTGAACACGCACATGAGAAAAATGCTTACTACATTTGTCATCAGGGCATTGCCAGTTAAAGCAACAGCGAGGTGCTACCACACAAATCCTAGGATGACTAAAGTTCCAAAAATTAAAAAATGCTAATGAGGATGTAAATAGCAAACATCCATTCTTTCATTGCTAGTGGCTCCTTTGGAAGACTGTACTACAGCTTCTTACAAAGCTAAGCATAATTTTATTATATAATCCATCAGTCATACGTCTTGGTATTTACCTAACTGATTTGAAAAATTACGTCCCAAGAAAACTATTACATAAATCTTTATAGAAGTTTTATTCATAATCAACACAAACTGGAAGCAACCGATATGTCCTCTAATAGGTATTGAATGGCTAGGCATATGGTGAGTGCCTCAATAAATTAAAGTATTATTCCCAATAGAAAGGAATGAACTGTTAAACCATGAAAAGAAATTAATGAATTTTAGAAGCATACTGCAAAATGAAATGTGCCAGTAAAAGAAGGATGTATGCTATAGGTTTCTAATTATTTGATATTTTGGGAAAGGCAAAATTATAGACTGTAGAAACAGCACAGTTTCTTGGTTTTCATGGGGAACTGTAGTGTTGAAGAGATGCAGCAGTGTTATTTCTGGACTGTTAAACTATTTTTTACAAGTAGTTGATGGTGGATACATGTTATTATACATTTCCAAAGAACATAGAAATTTAGTATACAGAGTGAAGCCTGATCCATGCAAACATAAAATTTGTGAGGAAGGTCAAGCATCCCAGGATGGATTGAGAAAGTGATAAACACTCTAACTCATTACAAATGCATGTAACAGTCTCACAGAAAGAGAGGTGGAGGAAACAGTTGCTGACCTAATTAACTTCAGAGGTGATTAGAATTTGTGTATAAGCACTGTACTTTAGATAATAAATTTGTTTCTGTAGGGAGTGCATGTTAATAATTCTGATACCACTACTCATGTGTAATGGATTTTAACAATTTAGTATGTAGTTGACTAAAGGTCAAAGTTGATAGGTACCAAATTTATGATGACTGGAATTGGACTTGACAGATAAACAAAGATTTCATTACTTGGAGCAGGTGGAAGTGTGCATCTATAGCAAATATAGATTGTTACATATAGAAACATTTATCAATATTTGTTTATACATGAGTTAGTAGACACACATATATTTTCTTGCTTTACCAACTCAGGGAGCTAAGAAACAAGAAAACCCCAGTAACAATGAGCACCCTTAGAATCTAGATATTGGCTTCTTAATACCAATCTCAATAAAGAGAACCAGCAATGCTTGGGTAAATGGCTGACTGTAAGATGGAGTAGGAGATATTTAAATTAGTCTAGGGCATTTTATATTCCAAAAAATAAGTTCTCAAAAAAAAAAAAAAAAACACCTCAACAATGGGATTATGATAGGACATAGAAGGCCTACTAAAATGTTCCCAATGTTCAAAACTGGACAGTTTGATCAACAAAATAAAGTAGTATTGGATTATAGCCCAAACTTGAGTCTATACTGATACGACTGAGCAACTGAACTGAACTGAACTGAACTGATAAAAATGATTAGCTAAATAAACAGAGACAGTTATAAACAGAAAATTTCCAGATAATTTGTGTACTCTAATTTCAAGTTAGGGAAGAGTAAGGCCTCATTCCCTAAGTGTGAGCTGACCATAGTAACTTCATTCCAAAGAGTACAATATGAGAAGAATCATTATTAAAAAATTAACTCTACAGTGAAGAAGCTTGACTAACACTATTTCTGCCAATTGATCAAATTAAACATCAATAGTGATAAGTCATGTCTATCCTATGCACTCTTGGTATGAAAACCCCATAAAAGGCATATCATGAGAAAAACATTAGACAAATCCCAGTTGAAGGACATTGTTCAAAATATCTGACCAGTATACCTCATCAAAATCAAATTTTGAAGATCATACCATATTAATAGAAGATTTTAATTATTGTGAAATTAGTTGAGAAGGTATATGGAAACTAAAATCTTTTCAATTTTTCTGAAAATTTAAAACTCTTCTAAAATATAAAGTATATACTATATTATGTATATTCAGAATCATCTATCTTTTTAATAAAATTAGGAAGTAACCTTATAGTTTTAATATTTTGAATATTTTGCATAGATTAGTAACAAATTAAGTAATATCCATAGGTTCTAGATATCTGTAAGGTGGTTTTTGAATGTGGCTTACTTTCCCAATTTTTTTTATTATGGCTATATCATATTTATTTAATTTTTAAAGATGACAAGTATTTATTCCTTGAGAGAAGAATGTTAATTAGGATGTTTTGGAAAATTTCCACTAATAATAGGCTTAGTATACATTGCCAATAAAATTGAATTTGAAATTATTGGGATAATAATTGAAACTATCTGTAAACATATTAAAACATTTAGAATGATAACTTGGTAGTGTACTCATAGTTAAAATGAAGAATCTAGAGAGCATAAACACCTTGTATGCCATGTACTCTTTTTCAGTAGATAGCTTTTAAAATTGGCATGGTGATTACAGGTTTGGCATATTTCGTTAAAGCAACTATGTGATTCAAAGTTGATACTGTTGTGAAGTTGCAAAGTGTTGCATGCGGTCACTGGCATATCCAATTGTATAATTTCTAGAGATAGTTCCCACATTTGAGAACTTTTGTATAGCTTTCTAAAGGCCTTTTGATATTGTTCAATGCCTGTTGGATTTTGAAAATATGCTGGAGAACTAGAAGCATTTTAATAGTTTTCATGCCATTGTGTGTTTTACATTGGCTATTTTCAAGAGACTGAAGAAGATTTTTCCTAATAAACAGTGTTTCTTCACTTTACTGGTGCTGAAGAATAGGTTTGACCTTGCTTTTTTAAGTAGGATATAACCATGTATCATTATGGAGTAATTCTAATTTCTTATCAGATTTGCTTCTTCACAATATATTTCAGTTCAGTTCAGTTCAGTCGCTCAGTCGTGTCCGACTCTCCGCGACCCCATGAATCACAGCACGCCAGGCCTCCCTATCCATCACCAACTCCCGGAGTACACTCAAACTCATGTCCACAGAGTCAGTGATGCCATCCAGCCATCTCATTCTCGGTCGTCCCCTTCTCCTCCCGCCCCCAACCTTTCCCAGCATCAGAGTCTTTTCCAGTGAGTCAACTCGTCGCTTGAGGTCGCCAAAGTATTGCAGTTTCAGCTTTAGCATCAGTCCTTCCAATGAACACCCAGGATTGATCTCCTTTAGAATGGACTGGTTGGATCTCCTTGCAGTATAAGGGACTCTCAAGAGTCTTCTCCAACACCACAGTTCGAAAGCATCGATTCTTCGGCGATCAGCTTTCTTTGGTGACTACCAGATCCCTGCTATGAATTCTTAATTGTTCTTTGTGTATTTTATTTTTTAGTTTTAGACAAGCAACAGATTAGAGATTTTATTTTCAGAAGACTTGCATAAGAAATAGGAATTTTTTGGTTGGTTTTTTTGGTCTGAGGTCCTCATTTTATTATTTTTTCTTCTTTTTTTAAATTTTATAGTTAATTCAAAATGCATTACTTTTAGATGTACAGCAAAGTGAATCAATTATGCATACTCATATATACATCCACTCTTTTTTTGTTGTTTAAGGTCTTTCCCATATAGGTCATTACAGATAATTGAATAGAGTTCCCTGTGCTATACAACAGGTTCTTATTAGTTATGCATTTTATATATAGTAGGGTGTATATGCCAACCCCAGTCTCCCAGATTTTCTGTAAAGAGTCATTTGTGGGAATGTAAATTGGTATAGCCACTATGGAACCAATATGGAGCCTCCTTAAAAAACTAAAAACAGAACTACCATATGACCCAGCAATCCCATTCCTAGGCATACATCCAGAGAAAACCGTCGTTCAAAAAGATATATGCAACTCAGAGTTCACTGCAGTACTATTTACAATAGCCAAGATGTGAAAGCAACCTGAATGTCCATCAACAGAGGAATGGATAAAGAAGATGTGGTACATATATACAATGGACTATAACTGAGCCATAAAAAAGAACAAAACAATGCCATTTGCAGCAACATGGATGGACTTGGAGTTTTCATACTGAGTGAAACAAGTTGGACACAGAGAGACAAATATGATATTGCTTATACACGAAATCTACAAAAGGATACAAATGAGCTGATTTACCACACAGAAGTAGAATCACAGATGTTCTTTGTTTATAACTCTCTTATGTCATATCATGCTTTGCCTTGTGTACAATTTGTTTTTGTCTCTCTCCTTTGATCAGTTTTAAGCATTGCTACTGATTTGTCTCTAAGGTCTTAGAGGAATGGGGTTTCTCTGGTGACTCAGATGGTAAAGAATCTACCTTCAGTGCAAGGGAGCCAGGTTTGGTCCCTGGGTAGAGATGATCCCCTGAAGAAGGAAATGGCTACCTACTCCAGTATTCTTGACTGGAGAATTCCATGGATACAAGAGCCTGGCAGTCTGCAGTCAATGGGGTCTTGAAGAGTTGGATGTGGCTGAGTGAATAACACTTTCACTTACCTTTTTATAGGTATAGTATTTTGCTTACTTTATCACCTGGACAGTGATTCAGTATAATTACTAAAAATTTTGTCTGGCTGGAAAATACTATGTAAATATATTAATATTTCCAGGTTTTTCATAGATGAAGTTATAGTATGATATGGTGGAATGAAGTTATAGTATGATATGATAGAATGAGTATTGAACTAAAAATATTCATTCTAGATCCTCTATCACTTCAGAGAAGCAAACAAACTAGGAAATAAAGAAGAAGGGTTTAAAGTACATGATCTCCACAGTTCTTTCATAAATTAAAATGTATACTGATTTAAATTACACCCCACAAAAGATATCACATGTCCCATATTTCACTAGAGCCTTACAAACATGCCAAAATGTTAGAAAATACTGTGAAGTAGTTGTCCAGAAACGCTTTGTACAGTTATTTCTCAAGAGGGCAGAATATATTGTTTTCTATTATCACACATAGCTTTCTCACCAATCTGGGAGAAGATCCAATAAAGTTAGCTAGTGGTGTATAAATTTTAATATTTTCTACACTCTCCATAGAAAAGTAAACTTTCAATATTCTGGGAGGTGGGTCTTGGAGGATCCTGCTGTGATTTATGTCAGAGTGTTTTGCTTACGTTCTCCTCTAGGAGTTTTATAGTTTCTGGTCTTACATTTAGCTCTCTAATCCATTTTGAGTTTATTTTGGTGTATGGTGTTAGGAAGTATTCTAGTTTCATTCTTTTACAAGTGGCTGACCAGTTTTTCCAGCACCACTTGTTAAAGAGATTGTCTTTTCTCCATTTTATATTCTTGCCTCCTTTGTCAAATATAAGGTGTCCGTAGGTGCATGGATTTATCTCTGGGCTTTCTATTTTGTTCCATTGATCTATATTTCTGTCTTTATGCCAGTACCATACTGTCTTGATGACTGTGGCTTTGTAGTAGAGCTTGAAGTCCGGCAAGTTAATTCCCCCAGTTCCATTTTTCTTCCTCAAGATTGCTTTGGCTATTCGAGGTTTTTTGTATTTCCATAACAAATTGAGAAATTATTTGTTCTAGTTCTGTGAAAAATATCGTTGGTAGCTTGATAGGGATTGCATTGAATGTATAAATTACTTTGGGTAGTATACTCATTATTTATTATTCCAATCCAAGAACACAGTATATTTCTCCATCTATTAGTGTCCTCTGATTACTTTCACTAGTGTTTTGTAGTTTTCTATGTACAAGTCTTTTGTTTCCTTAGGTAGAATATTCCTAAGTATTCAATTCTTTTCATTGCAACAGTGAATGGAATAGTTTCCTTAATTTCTCTTTCTATTTTCTCATTATTAGTGTATAGGAATGCAAGGGATTTCTGTGTGTTGATTTTATATCCTGCAACTTTACTGTATTCATTGATTGCCTCTAGTAGTTTTCTGGTAGAGTCTTTAGGGTTTTCTGTGTAGAGAATCATGTCATCAGCGAACAGTGAAAGTTTTACTTCTTCTTTTCCAATAAAAGCAAAAATAAACAAATGGGACCTAATTAAAATCAAAAGCTTCTGCACAGCAAAGAAAACTATAAGGAAGGTGAAAAGACAGTCTTCAGAATGGAAGAAAATAATAGCAAAGGAAGCAACTGATAAAGGATTAATCTCCAAAATATACAAGCAGCTCCTGCAGCTCAATTCCAGGAAAATAAATGACCCAATCAAAAAATGGGCCAAAGAACTAAACAGACATTTCTCCAAAGAAGACATAAAGATGGCTAACAAACACATGAAAAACTGCTCAACATTCCTCATAATCAGAGAAATGCAAATCAAAACCACAATGAGATACCATTTCACACCAGTCAGAATGGCTGCTATCCAAAAGTCTACATGAAATAAATGCTGGAGAGGGTGTGGAGAGAAAGGAACCCTCTTACACTGTTTGTGGGAATGCAAACTAGTACAGCCACTATGGAGAACAGTGTGGAGATTCCTCAACAAATGGGAAATAGAACTGCCATATGATCCAGCAATCGCACTCCTGGGCATACACACCGAGGAAACCAGAATTGAAAGAAACACATGTACTCCAATGTTCATTGCAGCACTGTTTATAGTAGCCAGGACATGGAAGCAACCTAGATGTCCATCTGCAGACGAATGGATAAGAAAGCTTTGGTACATATACACAATGGAGTATTCAGTTCAGTTCAGTTCAGTTCAGTCGCTCAGTCGTGTCCGACTCTCCGCGACCCCATGAATCACAGCACGCCAGGCCTCCCTATTACTCAGCCATTAAAAAGAATGCATTTGACCCAGTTCTCATGAGGTGGATGAAACTAGAGCCTATTATACAGAGTGAAGTAAGCCAGAAAGAAAAACACCAATACAATATACTAATGCATATATATGGAATTTAGAAAGATGCAAATGATAACCCTGTATACGAGACAGCAAAAGAGACACAGATGTATAGAACAGTCTTTGGGACTCTGTGGGAGAGGGTGAGGGTGGGATGGTTTAGGAGAATGGCATTGAAACATGTATATTATCATATGTGAAATGAATCACCAGTTCAGGGTCGATGCATGTTACAGGATGCTCAGGGCTGGTATGTGGGGATGACCCAGAGGGAGGATAAGGGGAGGAGGAAGGTGGGAGGGGGGTTCAGGAGGGGGAACTCATATATACCCGCGGCGGATTCATGTCAATGTATGGCAAAACCTACCAATATAATATTGTAAAATAATTAGCCTTCAATAAAAATTAAAAAAAACAAACAAACAAAAAGTAAACTTTTTTATATTTCCCAAATTTTCTGCTCTATAATAATAAGACATCATTCCAAGTCTTTTGGCCTTGAGCGTGGCTTTGACATAGTTTTGTTTGAAATTGTATTTTGTCTGCCTGAAGTTCATAGTTCTCTCTTATACATTGTATTATTTTAACTTTGAAAATTGGCTTAAATACTTTTTGAATCATAAAAGAACATAGATCATAAAAATATGAAAGTTTAAAGGTTTATAGTAGAGTGTTGACTGTTTTGACAACAAATCTGTTGACATATGTTGTAATTGTCACTTTAGAGTTGAAAATGTAGCTGAATATCTTTCATAATTGATTTTAAAGTTTTCATCTAACACAAGCCTTATTGATATATAAACTATTTCAAGTAATTTATTTGTACCCAGAAATATATCAAAGTGTTCTATTATGACATATGTAGCAGACAGCAATTCTAAGGCTAGAATCAACAATCCAAATGAGATCATTTTGATTGGAAATTGATTGCCACAATTTCCTATATATATTTATTTTAATTGAAGAATTATGTTGTCTATTTTTTATGGTGCTTTAATAAAGCTTGTGTACCTGCAAAGGAGTATTATTTCTCAACACAGTTTAAATGAACTCTTAAGCTCATAAAATATTTAACACTGATTTAAAAATGCTTTCAAGTAGTTTAACAATTTCAAAATACTATTTTATGATAGAACAGTTTATTGTTTATAATAAAATAGAATTCCCCTGAATCAGAGATGTCAGTTCTAATAGGATTAGTATTACACTTTTCTCAAGTCATTTATAAGTACTCTATTTTCATGGGAATCAGTAATAATTCTTGACTAGGAAACTGGGCTGAAGCTCTTTAGTGTTTGACTATAAAGAATAAATGAGAAACTCATTTGTTTTTGAGGAAACAAAATATAGTTTGCTAATCCTATTGAAATTTTTTTTCAAAGTCAGGGTTCACATGTTTAAAGAAACCTAAGACATCTCCTATGTCTTTTGCCTTAAGCTACTTGTGAGGTTTCTATCATTGGATCTCGTGATGGGGTCTTTGAAATATTCATATATCAGCTTTCTTGAATACTCCAGGTACTTGAATTTATGCTCTTCAGTCCAGGTTATAATGTATAACATAAAATACTGCCAAATTTAATATAATTATCAAGAACATTTTACTTTGAATCAAAACAAATTTAATAACAGTTAACTAATTTTTACTTGGTAAAATTACTTTGAATTTACAAAAGACAAAGAGGCTTACTTGTTGGAAATAGTTGAATTAAATTTCTTTCATATAGATTTTAATTTATGGTATTAATAAGAATGACTTTTAAAAATATATTATCACATATTTTTGTAATAATTTTTAAAATTATTTTTCTTCAGAAAACATTCTTTAAAATGCATTTATTATTATTTTTAAATTGCAGCAACATAAAATTACCACCTTAGTCATTTTTAGTATATACTTCAGTAGTATTAAGTACATTCAGATAGTTGAGTGGTCAATCTCTAGAACTCATTCATCTTGAAAAGCTGAGATTGTGTGTTTGTATGCATATGCTCCTTGTATATACAAAGAACTTATATATGTATACAAAGTGAGTGAGTGAAGTCGCTCAGTCGTGTCTGACTCTTTGTGACCCCGTGGACTGTAGCCCACCAAGCTCCTCTGTCCATGGGATTCTCTAGTCAAGAATACTGGAGTGGGTGGCCATTTCCTTCTCCAGGGGATCGTCCTGACCCAGGGATCAAACCCAGGTCTCCCACATTGCAGGCAGATGCTTTAACCTCTGAGCCACCATACAAAGGAATTTATAAATGTATGTATATATAAATTCTTATATGTGTATGTATATTTCATACATATGTTTTTCTCAACAGAGAGAGATTGGAAGCAGAGATAGATCGTAAAATGTTAACAGTGGTGGATTTATGTATTTTATTATTCTTCACATTTGTATTCAGGTTTTTCTATAATTCTTTTCTAAGAAGCAATACAACTTATGTTTGTGTTTAGATATCTGCATTATTAACCCAAGAAAATTAATGTTTTTATCCCATTAAGATAAAGAGTAATATATTCATCTCCAGAACTTCTTAATGTTCACAATGAAGCTCCATACTCATTTTAGTCCATATTCCTATCTCCTCCAGTTCTGACAACCACGATGCTGTTTTGTATCCCTATGAATTTGACTAATTTAAGTACCTCATATAAGAAGAACCTCAGAATTTGTCCTTTTGTGACTGGCTTACTTTTTATATATTATTTTTTATTCTCAGACATTTTTTTCTCTATGTCATCTTTTATACTTTTTTTCCCATGCCACAGAGCACGCGGGATCCTTTCTTGTTGATCAGTCTCAGTTGTGTCCGACTTTCTATGACCCCGTGGACTGCAGCACGCCAGGTCTCCCTGTCTCCCACAATCTCCCACAGTCAACCAAACTGATGCCCATTGAGTTGATGATGCCATCCAACCATCTCATCCTCTGTCGCCCCTTCTCCTGCCTTCAATTGTTCCTAGCATCAGGGTCTTTTCCAATGAGTCAGCTCTTTGTATCAGGTGGAGCCTCAGCATCACTCCTTCCAATGAATATTCAGGGCTGATTTTCTTTAGGATTGACAGGTTGGATCTCCTTGCAGTCCAAGGGACTCTCAAGAGTCTTCTCCAGCACCACAGTTCAAAAGCATCAATTCTTCAGCACTCAGCCTTCTTTATGGTCAAACTCTCATTATCTGTACAAGACTACTGGAAAAACTATAAGGTTCACGATACCAACCTTTGCTGGCAAAGTAATGTCTCTGCTTTTTATATGCTGTCTAGAGTTGTCATAGCTTTTCTTCCAAGAAGCAAACATCTTTTAATTTCATGGCTGCAGTCACCATGTGCAGTAATTTTGAAGCCCATGAAAATAGTCTCACTGCTTCCATTTTTTCCACATCTATTTGCCATGAAGTGATAGGACCAGATGCCATGATCTTAGTTTTCTGCCACTATGGTGATATCATCTGCATATCTGAGATTATGGATATTTCTCCCAGCAACTTAATTTCAGCTTGAGCTTCATCCAGCCAAGTATTTCACATGATGTACTCTGCATATGGGTTAATTGTGCAGGGTGACAATATACAGCCTTAACATACTCCTTTCCCAATTTTGAACCAGTTTGTTATTGGGATCCTAGTTCCCGGATAACAAACAGGATATTAGATGTAAAGAAAGAGGAGATGAATCCTTTGACTACTAAGAAAGGGGTTCCTAGGTAGTACTACTGGTAAAGAAGCCCCTGTGAGTGCAGGCCACGCAATGCACAAGATGTAAGATACTCTGGAGGAGTACATGGCAGCCCACTCCAGTATTCTTGCCTGGAGAATCCCGTAGACAGAGGAGCTTGGTGGACTACAGTCCATAGGGTCACAAAGAGTTGAACACAGCTGAGCAACTTAGCACATACACACTAAGGGTCTAGCTTGGCTAACTAGGTATGTGATTTCATTCCAATCCCAAAGAAAGGCAATGCCAAAGAATGCTCAAACTAACACACAATTGCCCTCATCTCAGATGTTCAAAGTAATGCTCAAAATTCACCAAGCCAGGCTTCAACAGTATGTGAACCATGAACTTCCAGATGTTCAAGCTAGATTGAGCAAAGGCAGAGGAACCAGAGATCAAACTGCCAATATCCGTTGGATCATCGAAAAAGCAAGAGAGTTCCAGAAAAACATCTACTTTACTGACTATGCCAAAGCCTTTGACTGTGTGGATCACAATCAACTGTTGAAAATTCTGAAAGAGATGGGAAAAGCAGACCACCTGACCTGCCTCTTGAGAAATCTGTATGCAGGTCAAGAAGCAACAGTTAGAACTGGAATTGAAACAACAGATTGGTTTCAAATTGGGAAAGGAATACATCAGCGCTGTATATTGTCACCCTGCTTATTTAACTTATATACAGAGTACATCATTAGAAACGTTGGGCTGGATGAAGCACAAGCTGGAATTAAGATTGCTGGGAGAAATATCAATAACCTCGAATATAAAGATGACACCACCCTTATGTCAGAAAGAGAAGAACTAAAGAGCCTCTTGATGAAAGTGAAAGAGGAGAGTGAAAAAGTTGGCACAAAACTCAACATCTGGAAAATAAGATCATGGCATGTGGTTCCATCACTTCATGGCAAATAGCTGGGGAAACAGTGGCAGACTTTATTTGGGCTCCAAAATCACTGCAGATGTGAACTGCAGCCATGAAATTAAAAGACACTCCTTGGCAGGAAAGTTATGACCAACCTAGACAGCATATTAAAAAGCAAAGACACTACTTTCTCAGCAAAGATCTGTCTAGTCAAAGCTATGGTTTTTCCAGTAGTCATGTATGGATGTGAGAGTTGGACTATAAAGGAAGTTGAGTACTGAAGAACTGATGCTTTTGAACTGTGGTGTCGGATAAGTCTCTTGAGAGTCCCTTGGACTGCAAGGAGATCCAAGCAGTCCATCCTAAAGGAAATCAGTCCTGAATATTCATTGGAAGGACTGATGCTGAAGCTGAAACTCTAATAATTTGGCCACCTGATACAAAGAACTGACTCATTTGAAAAGATTGTGATGCTGGGAAAGATTGAAGGTGGGAGGAGAAGGATGAGATGGTTGGATTGAGTTGACATCACCACCTCAATGGACATGAATTTGGGTAAACTCTGGGAGCTGGTGATGGACAGGGAGGCCTGAAATGCTGCAGTCTATGTGGTTGCGAAGAGTCAGACATGACTGAGCAACTGCACTGAATGGAATACTTTTTACATGACTATTGTGATCTGAGAGTAATCTTTTTGTAATGTATTGATCATTTATCCTTCCCATTTAGGAACTATCAAAGAGAAGTCCAAACTCCTTTATATAACATGAAGGACTCATCTTCTGCCATGTCCTTCATACGTCACTCTACACTCCAGCCAAACTGAATCATTTCACTTATCCAAATGTGATATGCATATTTCCCTTTGGGCTTTGTTCTCAGGGCCTGGAAATATTCCTTAACTTTTCTTTTTCCTTTGGCTCTGTAAAATTTTTTTTTAATTTGTTTATCTTAATTGGAGTCTAATTACTTTACAATATTGTGTTGGTTTTGCCATACATTGACATGAATCTGCCCTGGGATAGGGAGGGAGGTGGGAGGGGGTTCAGAGTGGGGAACACATGTATTCCTTAACTTTTTAACCAAGGCTCTCTTGGCCTTTTCTAAATGTTACTTCCTACAAGAGCCAATTCATAATATTCCAAGAATAATTTAGGCATCGCTCATATTTAACTGTTTATAATGCTGAATGTATCACTGCAGTATAGTGCTAGTAAAATGGGCAGTTTCTAAGTGAAGAGGGACATCTGAATTTCTTAAAAGTGTGTGCCTACTTTATTACTATAATTATCTATTACATTAGTTCGGATGCACAATGCATATTTGTGCAGTGAGTTGGATTTTCAATCAACCATTGGTTATTTGGAGATATTAACTTTTATCTTTTTTTCACTTGTTTTATGTATATTGAGCACTAAACACCTTGAAGTGAAGTGAAGTCACTCAGTCGTGTCTGACTCTTTGTGACCCCATGGACTGTAGCCTACCAGGCTCCTCCCTCCATGGGATTCTGCAGGCAAGAGTACTGGAGTGGGTTGCCATTTCCTTAGTTATTTTGAAAATGTTAATTAAAAGTCATAAAGAGTCTTCTTCCCTCCATTCTTCCCTTCCTTCACCTCTTCCTTCTCTCCCTTGTTTTATTCCCATCGTCTTTGAAAATCTGCTACGTACTTATATTTCCTAACTGGGATGCTGAGGCTGCTTCTTTCCAACTCCCCTATGCCTTCTCCTCGGAAATATCTACAGAGTTTCCACTTCTGAAGAGAGAGAAGGGCTTGGAGGCATTTTCTACGTGGTGTTTTATTTTGTTCCCCTGTTTCTTCTCCCTTCCACCCTCCTGAATAAAGTGATCAGCTGTAGCTACAGGGTGGGTGGAGAGAAAATAAAAATGTTCATTTACTTCTTCTGTTGGTTCCCAGGTGATTATACTGTCATTGTCTCCCTTACTGTATATGTATGTACACCCCATTCTTGCTGTGGAAGCAACAATTTGCTTATCTATCAAATAATTGGACATAGAGCATTACAGAAAGTTATAGAAAAACGTAGAAAGTTATAGAAAAATGAGGTTCTATATTTTAGCCAACATTTTAAAAGACATCCGTATATCAGATGATTATGATGCTTTTTAAATGCTTTCTTAAAATATGAGTATTGTTTCATACAGAGATTCCAAATAAAGAAATGGAACTGAAAATTCCAATGATCCTTCCTCTTATGTTTTGCGTGTTGCTAATATTCTAAATAAAGTGTTCTATCTCTCAATTCCAGAATATTATTAAAATTCTAAAATAATTTTCTAATTTACAAGGAATTGTCATATCACAAGATATCATTCAACTGAGACAGAATTCAAAAATTACTTGCCTTTATTTAGAAGGGAATAATTTATGCAACTTGGTTTTATTTGGATCATCTTATTTCCTTTAGGAGGATATTCAAAGTCAATATTTATGCCTATGGTCACGTATTAGGGATCTACATTCCCTTTGTTTATTTTTATCTAACTTCTGCATTTTAAGTAATGTTTAAAAATGATATTCTTCTACATTGCAACAAGTAATAAGCGTTAATAAAAATACATTTATCTTTAGTACTGTAATTTAAAACAAAACCATCTACATATTATAAAATTCAATACAGTGGTTTTAGGATATAAAGAGGAACTTCCCTATACATGAATGATTCTTAAAACTGTGAAAAGGGATATGATTTAATATGTTAGCTAAAAACTTTACATGTTTCTCAGATAGAAATGTATGTATGAGGATAGTATGGATTCCAGACTGTAGTTTGAAAGAAAGCAATAGTGAAAATGAATTTCATGCCAGTAGACACTTTAAAAACTAGATTTAGCAGCAGTCACATTAGCTTAGATAATGGGAGAATTTTTCTTCATTGAAAATGCTCTGTGTCGCTTAAGAAGAACTTACTGAGGCAGCCTGCCATCTAGCTTTTTCACAGAAAAACAGGCTTACAGACTGCAGATGAGAGAGTCTGGAGCAGAGACAGTTTTAACTTAGCCATTCCTAATTTATCTCAAGCATATTCAATTCATCTTCACTGCTCTATGCTCACAGGAACACCAGATTGTCATCCCTAGGGAACAGAATGCAACCGGAGATCTAGAGAGCTGTCACATTCCAAGAAATATTTAAATTGTGCTGATTTTCTTCTGGAGAACTGAGCCCAGGGAATGAAACTCTCCATCAAGTCATAGCTTTGCGGGCAATAGATCAGAGGATATTGCCAGTTTTCTAATGGATTATTCTTATCGGGCAGGTTTTCTCTGAAGGTACGTAGTTATTTTCTCAATCCATTACCCTTTTCCTGTTTATCAGGTAATGATCTAATGAGCTGGGGAGCCAAACATGTGAAAAAGAGAAAGGTCTTAGTCTGTATTGACTAAAGAATGACACTTTATGGCTGCATGTTTATAGGTGAATTATCTGATTCCTGTACTAAAGATTAGTAGGGTATAGTTTGAATTGCATTATCGGCAAAAACAGGCAAAACAAAACCAAACCGTGCTGCAGGCTTCACTATCATAAGTTCATATGAATTCTCTTGAGGATTTTCTTTTATAGCTGCAC
The DNA here is from genome assembly GCF_049115385.1 of Moschus berezovskii. Taxonomy (NCBI): domain Eukaryota; kingdom Metazoa; phylum Chordata; class Mammalia; order Artiodactyla; family Moschidae; genus Moschus; species Moschus berezovskii. Next base: position 20,472,059 of record NC_142465.1, on the reverse strand, counting down.
TATATAATAAAGAGAAATACAGACTTTGGAAACTTAGTTAACCTTATACATGTTTTATTCTTTTTACATAATCATGATATGTTATCTATATATTCCAAAATATAAAATTTTGTCTCAAATGCTGTTATTGATTTTGATGTCATGGATGCTTATGACATTTGAATATATGAATGACAAGAGTATTTAAAGAAACTCTAGTAAAAGTATTCCTGAGAATATTATAGCAGTGTACTTTGTTGACTTACAGCTCTATATTTTTGAGTTTGGAATCATCATACTAAGATAAATTGCTGTAATTTTAGTTAAATACACATACTATAAAGATTTATTATCCAACTTTGTTCTGTGAAGTAGAAACCTCAATACATTTATAGAAAACATTAGACTAGCACAGTAAAATTTAAAAGCTGACAAACTTCTGAATATTTATTAAACTAATCAAAATAGAGAAAACCTTACCATAAACTAGAATCTAACTGTGAAATATTAAAACAGAAAGGGTGCATGGTTCCTGAAAGTTAAAGGTGTATCTGTAGGGGGTTGTTCTGTGTCAGAGTGGGTGGGAGTGCAAAACAGAAAGTAAGCTCACAGTAATGACAGTGAGTTTATGAAAACTGGAGAAATATTTTAAAATATTGTGTGAGGGCTTTTGCTGCATCTAAGTATTTTTTAACTGTGTGAATTCACTCAGTGAAACCTACTGTGGCTTTGACATTTTTATATGTCAGCAATGACTGTCAGGATAGGTAGAGTGGTCAGTGCGTGTGACCTGCAGCATAGTATTTGTGGACTGTTACACAGACTTTGCAGACCCATCAACGGGTTAATCACAGACTGGAGAGAGGAAATGCTGGCTGAGCTTCATGAAAGCACTTGTTAGATGTGTTCTAATTTCTCTGGAGCATTCGAGAGACTATTAGAAGCTTAAAAGAAACAGAGAAGGAATGAGTCACCCAAATAGTAACTTTAAGTTCATTCTCTCTTATCCTCAGAGAGATTGTAAAAAGCCAAAAGTGGAAACGAAGAAGGAGAAAGAGTCCTCAAAGAGTACTTTTAAGTGCTTCTTTTTTCATGAATCTTACAAGAATTGAGAAATAGGGGCTTAAATTAAGGTTTCCCTGTGGATTCATCCATTTTACAAGTTTTCTCTCTCTTTTATGGAACATTTTTGCTCCACTCACTTCAGAAAAAAAAGTGAGCTTGTTCCAGCCTGATATCTGCCCAATAGCTTGCATCTCTAATTTAACTCTCCAGAAATGTGCTCTCTGAAACTGCATACACTCCTGAGTCTCAGTTTCATCATTCATTGAGTTATGTATGCCAAAGGATAATGTAATTTAACATTGTTTAACATTCTTTTTATTTTATTTTTTTGCTTTTTTTTTTTTCTAAAAAAGAATTTTATTAAAAAAGCACAAATGCAAAGAAATGAACAGAGGAAAATTTATGCGTCGAACCTGGACTGGTCACTTATGATAATATACATGCTACAATTCCATTCTCTCCAATCATTCCACCTTCACCCTCTCCCACAGAGTCCCAAAGACTGTTCTAAATGCCTATGTCTCTTTTGCAGTCTCTTATACAGGGTTCATTCTTTTTAAATAATTATCATAATTAGCATTTCTGAAAATCTCATAAATAGGAGAAAAAATAAATAAGGGAACATACTTTATGTTCTTTTAGAGTAAGATAATACCAATAGATAATGAAATATATAATAAAACACTTCATGTCTGAGTATGGGGCAGAAATGACAACAGCTTAGAAATATATCCATTAATTTACATTTTAGACAATAGGTGAATATAACAAATTTGAAAATTAGGAGGAGTAGTTTCATTTTTCAGATTGCAATATATATATATATATATTTTGTTTTAACCTCCTGTTAACTTTTTGTACCACAACATGTTAATGTCTTTTACCTCCCTAGAGGGTTCATTCACTTACCCAGCTATCTAAATCTGCTCATCTTCCAGGTCTAGTGCTAAAACTTGTTTTTTATTTAATCTTATGGTGAGTTAATTGTAAAATATATTGCCATAATTTCATTTTATTAGCTGCTGTTAAATATTTAATATTTATTGAGTGCTCATGATATGTTTGGTGCTTAAAAGCAATATGTAGAAAGAAAATACATACTGATATTTCTCACAAATCAGCCAGTTTATTAATATTTCAAGATTTCTAATTGGTGCCCACAGAGGAAAGCAATTATGCCTGACTCTTTAGTAGCTACTTATGTGCGTGTAAGGCATGGACAGTCCTATATTCAGTCAATAATTTGCATCTACCTTTACTGAAATTTCAGACTAGTCATCCAGATGTTTTCAAATTCTCCCTTAACTCTGTTTAATACGTTAAAGTGTCACTGAAGACAGAACACTGAATTGTAGGTAAGACAAACTAGGATTAAATCTGTTAAACAAATTTGTGTAGATTAATCATCTCCTCCATACTTCTGTCTCATCGGTGGTATAACGGTATCTACTTTTTAGATTCTTGTGGGTAGTAAAGATCAGACACATTAAGAAACAAACACAGAGTTTGTGCACAACATATACGTGATAAACAGGACTTGTTTTTAAACACATTTTATTATAATTTCACATACAGAATGTTCCATTTGAAATCACCTTGACTCTTTTCAATGATGTGTGTATATGCATGTGTTCATTTGTTATACAGTTTTAGTAATCAAAATAATGCATTGTTTATGTGGTTATTACTTGTCACTAAAGTTCTCTATAAAGTTATAAAGCAAGATTACTAAATTCAAGATTAGTTTGAGAAATTAGTTGGCATATTCCCCATGGCTTTCAAATAGCTAAACTATCAACCATGATTAACCAGAGAAAAAAGATAGAACTATATCTCATTTTCCCACTTTACCCTTCTCCCAAAAGATATGGAAATAGAAGACAAAACACTAAATCCTCTTGCTCATTTTAATGTGCCCTTTGCCCCTTTCATTTGCATTTACTTTGCTATAATGACTTGTCTAGTGAGATGGCCTCAGATTCCAACTGCATATGGTAGTTCAAGCATACAAATCCACCCCTCACAGAACAAAGCAAATATATGAAAACTTTTATTAAAATAAAAGACAGCTTTTGCTATGAAAAAAATGCTAAACATTTTTTAATGAGAGGGAAACTGTTAAAATGCAAATATTAAATCCAGCCAGATGTTGACCTTAACTGTGAGTCTGAATCTTTACAGAAATAGTATGCAAATCCAAGCTAGAAGCTGTTTTCTTTAGGTGACAAGACTGCTGAAAAATCCTGAGTCTGAATTTCTCAGATACATTTCATATTGAATTAAGCATGTACAGAAAGCTTACTTTAATACCCTAAGTTATATAGAGAGGGAGATTAAACATAAGTTGGTCTTATATATCTGTATATATCTGGATTTGTATTGGAATTTGGAAATAGATGTATAAAAGTCTTCTTATAAAAAGGAACCACCAAGTAATTATTTTCAAAGTGCATGACAGCATTCTAACTAGATTAAAATGTGGACACAAAAGCAGTATGGATGTGAGAGTTGGACTGTGAAGAAAGCTCATCGCCGAAGAATTGATGCTTTTGAACTGTGGTGTTGGAGAAGACTCTTGAGAGTCCCTTGTACTGCAAGGAGATCCAAGCAGTCCATTCTAAGGGAGATCGATCCTGGGTGTTCATTGGAAGGACTGATGCTAAAGCTGAAACTGCAATACTTTGGCCACCTCATGCGACGAGTTGACTCACTGGAAAAGACTCTGATGCTGGGAAAGGTTGGGGGTGGGAGGAGAAGGGGACGACAGAGAATGAGATGGCTGGATGGCATCACCGACTCTGTGGACATGAGTTTGAGTGAACTCCGGGAGTTGGTGATGGATAGGGAGGCCTGGCGTGCTGTGATTCATGGGGTCGCGGAGAGTCGGACACGACTGAGCGACTGAACTGAACTGAACTGAGAAACTATTCTTTCTTCTTTTTTTTTTGGTCAGGGTCTGTTGTCAGTACCAGTCCTGTTTTATATCTGTGAATTTACTTACTGGTCAGTAAGGAAAAGGTGAAGGTTTGGGTATCTGACTTCGTTTTCCAGATGACCCTTGAAGTTCTATTGTTTTTTGATCACCAACTTCATATATTTTGGCCCAGTACTTAAAGGAGATTAGAATCTATATTCTAATTTCAACTCAGTTTTCTAATTTGTACACTTGTGTGTAAGAATAATAATAATGGTCATATGGTGGTATAGAATAAATGACAATGTTGTAAAATAGTATTATAGGAGCTTGTTCATAAGTGTGGAGTCGGTCCTCAAACACCATGGGTTTGAACTACACAGGTCCACTTATATGTAGATCTATTTTTATTAGTAAACACTACAGTACTACATGATCCTTCGTTTGTTAAATCCAAGAAAGTATAACTGAGGATATAAAGGAAATTTCCTCCATGTATACGGAAGGCTTAACTGTAAGTTATATGCATATTTTTGATTGCTTTAAGGGTTCGTGTCCCTAGGCCCCAGTTTATTCAAGGGTCAACTATGCTAATAAATGATAAGTATTGTTTCTCTTATGACATCTCTATCTGCACACCAACTCTTGATATTAGGTTTCCAGCTATTCAGTTAGATTATCAGGCTACCTTTTTTTGGGGGGGAAGAGCCCAAGAGGGAGGGTCCCAGATTCATGTTCACCTATATATTTCTCCTACATCTAGCTTCCTCCAAGTAAATATTCTTGTTTACTAAGCCCTGCTCCTTTGACCTAACCTGAAAAAGCTTAGTCACAGCCCCTTGAGATGTTTTTTTCCTAGTAAATTCTTAAGGTTAGTCATTCTCTTCTGATGTCTATTTTGTATAAAGGAAGCTGAAAGAAAATATGGTTATCTTGTGGCAGATACAACTTCCACAGTCTTCTCGAGTAGAGGCTTTCTTCTATGAAAGTTGTACTAATAAGAATTATGAGCTAAATTGTCTCTCCCTAAAATTCATAATGGCAGCCCACTCCAGTATTCTTGCCTGGAGAGTTTCATGGGCAGGGGAGCCTGGCAGGCTGCAGTCCATGGGTTCAAAAAGGTCAAACATGACTGAGAGACTTTCGAAATTCATATGCTTGTGTACTAACTCTCAGTACCTTGGAATGTGGCTATATTTGGAGATAGGATTTTTAGAGCTATAATTAGGTTAAAGTCAGGTCACTAGGGTGATTCCTAATCCAATATGACTGGTGTCCCTACAAGAAGAGGAAATTTGGACATAGATTCATACAAGACACTGGGAAAAGATAGCCATCTATAAGCCAAGGAGAGAAGCCCCAGAAGAAATCAACCCCCCTGACACTTGATCTCAATGTCTATCTTCCATAACTGTGAGAGAAAAACTATTCTGTTCCTTTAGCCATCCAGTCTATGGTGTATGATACTTTGTTATGGCAACCCTAGTAAATTAATCCAGGTAAACAGTTTAGATTTTGTGGAACCCATGAAGTTTCTGTCACATATCCTTCCTTTTCCTCCTTCCCTTCTTCTCCTTATTCACCCTTTAAAAATGTAATGCAAAACAAAACAGAAAACCAATAAAAACAAATGTTCTTAGGGGCCATATTTTTCCATAAGCACAGTTTCCCAACCCTTGTTCTAGAAAACAAGAGATCTTTCAAAGCCTTCCAAAGTTTGGGCAAAAGAGAGTCCTAATTTCCATGTTCTTGCATGTGATAGTTCACTTTATTGAGGGCATCACTGATTTGTAGCCTAAAAATATAACTTGGCCCTTTCCTTCTGCTAAAATTCTTCCAAATACCTCAATTTAATGAAAATATTTTGATTAGAGTATCTTACCTTCACTTTGAAATGGCCCTTTCAAGTCCTAGGGGTAGAATATCATCTAAAAAATATATATAAATAGAATGATAATAGCAGTCTGCACTTGTTGAGTACATCTGTAAGCTAAAGATATTCTAAACACTTAACATATTTTTTCATGATTATCCTCCCAATAACCTTGCAAAGTAACTGCTGTTATAATCATTTTACTGGTAAGGAAATTGGAACACATAGAGATGAAACAACTGCCATGGGTATTTAGCATAAATAACTTAGATGACTTGTAAGTGTTTGGATATAGGATCTGTGGCCCAGAGTGGAACCACTCTACCATGGTGGATCTCAGATCATGGCAGAGTTTCACGTTTCCTCTAGAAACAGCTATGAAAATGTTGGGAAAGTACTTATCAAGTAGCAATTCAGGTGAAAGAGAGGGGGAATGATACAGTGCTTATTTTAATCCTGCATTGTATATGAATGAAGTAGGTATGGTGGTTCTCTAGTTAATTGTGTTATTTCTGTGTGTCTTTTCTTATAGAAAATATGATCTAGGACTTTTTTTCTCCTTAAAATATATAGTGAGAGAGTATGGATTTTAAAAAACAAAAACTAGTTTTATTGTAGACAAATCTAAAGAACAACATGGTACAATTTTGAAACACACAGGAAATTCATATTTAATTTCACATGTTAATATGTTAATATGCTTATTTTAATAATCCCTGTTAGATGCAGAAATCCATGAAAAACTAAACCGACAAATGATTATACATGCTCCATTATTTCTGGTTATTTTAACAGTGTCAACAGGTAATAGATTTGAATGTGTTTGTATAAGAGCCTGTTTGAGTGAAAACTTTGCCAGGTGGCAATTCTGCTTTAATTTTAAGAAGCATATGTTGTGTACCTAGGTTGTCCTTTTTAATTTCATCAATACATGTGATATATTTTCAGTGTTTGTGTAGAACTGAATTGTATTTTTCTAGCCAAATTTGAATTGGTAGAACATCTTTGAAAAGAAAAGTAGGCCAGCACTCCCTTGTGATGTAAGGACAGCTGACCTACTTCATAAATTATTCTTCCATCACCCCATTTGCACAATTGAATCCTTGTTGCTTATGTTCCTATTCCTACAAAAGAAATATAATCATAATTAAGTGGAAGGTTGTCAGTCACTTGACAAAGTGAATCAATGTTAAAAAAAAAAAAGCTATTTCTAGCTTTGAGCTATAATTTCTAGTAATTAAAGCATATGTTTCTATACATGAAGAACATTAATAAAACACTTATTGTTTAGGAATTTATTATGATAGGCCCTGTTATTTTAGGCTCTGGTAGATTCCTAGTTACTGTAGAGCAAATCTAAAATAAAATGCCTTCACATATTTTCTTTTTTCTGAATTCATTTTTATTGTTTTATTATCTTATTTTCACTTCTTTAATTTATATTTGTTATTACAATGTCAGTGCACACCAGCAGAGAAAAATGTGAGAAAAGAAAAATGAGAACATATCTTTCACTGGGACTGGTGGATAGCTGTGGGCCTTCTCTTTTTTTGGAATTATTTTTTAAATATGAATTTATATTTAGTCTCTCTAAAAGTGGTTTATTTATCTTTAAGAAGTATGTGAGTAGACATATAAATATATGTATGAAGGTATTTGTGTGCATGTCTGTGATTGTCATGTTTGTCTGCATTTTTTTTTTAAATGGAGCTATCCACAAAAGACTTGAAATATAGATCTTTAGGTCAAAGCAATGTATTGAGAAGCATCTTCTCACTAGTAATGGACCCTGATATATATAGGAAATAGATCAATAAACCCCACCCTGGATTATCTTACAACTCTCTACCACCCTCCTTTTACTTAAAGTTACTCCTTACAAAAAATCCATCTGTTAGAAAATATGCCAGGGATTTGTTTTCTCCATTGGATTATGCTCTTGAGGTCAAAATGGGGAATATTCTAGGAAAATGAAATCTTTAGGGGAATTGGTGGAATTTATCTGAAGAAATGAAGGTTAACATTGAAAAAAAAATTACTTCTAGGTTGTCAGTGGGGATAGGGATGGGCTAGATCTTGAGAATCATGTTGGGAACTGGGGTACACATAACAGGAATTCTCTGAAGAGTATATCTTATTATGTAATCTCATTTCATAATGAGAACAGTTGTATTTATCTTTAGCTGCAAGTCTTGTTTTCCTTTTGTGACCCCTAATAGCTATCTCCAAACCTTTGGTAAATATCCACATAGACCACAGGGTATAGACTAAATCTACACTAAAGGGAACATATAGACAACAAGGAGATCAAACCAGTCAGTCTTAAACAAAATCAACCCTGGATACTCACTGGCAGAACTGATGCTGAAGCTGACTCTCCAGTATTTTGGTCACCCAAGGTGAACAGCTGACTCTTTGGAAAAGTCCCTTTTGCTGGCAAAGATTGAGGGCAGAAGGAGAAGTGGGATGAGATGGCTGGATAGCATCACTGATGCAATGGATGTGAACTTGGGCAATCTTCAGGAGATGGTGAGAGACAGAGAAGCTTGGCATGCTGCAGTACATGAGGTCACAAAGGGTCAGACACTACTGGGCGACTGAACACACCACCACCACCATATAGACAGATAGAGTCATGGACAGATAATCACATACCTACAAAGTAATATATGCAGTCCAACAGATTGGCAGATAGGAACAGGCTGACAGACAAAGACAGATTGACAGATAAGAACTGGCAGTGAGACAGGGATGGTAGACCAATATAAGGGACATTCAAACTGACAGCCAGCCAGAAACATACCACAGTGAGAACTGGATGAATAGACAGGAAGGTAAGCATAGACTGGCAGATACAGACACAGAGATACTGAACGGACAAGAAAAGTCTGAGGCTCAGACCCATGTCAAACATGGACAGGTAGGTCTGGCCACTGAAAGGCATAGATATAAACATAGTTGTGTGGTGTATACATACACTGTACACTAGAATGCTGCCTTCACATTCATGAGGCAAAATTCAGGAAAAAGCCATTTTTATTGCTTATTAAAGGATATTTCTGAAGCATTGTCATCTATGCATTTTTCCCACTACAGAGATGAATCATAGATACATATGTGAACAGTTTTGTCATTCCCTTTATCTGATATTTCTGTCTTTGGGTAAGAGAAACAAATAAAAATAGTCAAGTTATTTTGAGGTTCCTATTGAAAGGTTACCTTAAGCTCTTTTCAAGCTCTATAATATAATAGACAAGTCAGAATTCAGATTAGAAAATGATCAATTTTCTTTCTCTAGAGGAAGCGACAACAATTATAACAAACAAACAAAAGAATAAAACACTTGTGCCAGAAAAACATTATTAATGTCAAGCAATTATTTTAGCCTCAGTCTTTTGCTTTGGGTCACTGAAATTACTTCTAAATTATAAATGCAGTTGATAATTTTAGCAGCAATAAATTGAGAAAAGAAAGGGAAATATAATGCTTCCATGATTGAATGGAATATTAATAGCTTGAATGAACATATGTCAACCTTTTAAAGTCTTATAGAATGTTTATTCTTCCAATCCACGAACACAGTATATTTCTCCATCTATTAGTGTCCTCTTTGATTACTTTCACTAGTGTTTTATACTTTTCTATGTACAAGTCTTTTGTTTCCTTAGGTAGATATATTCCTAAGTATTTAATTCTTTTCATTGCAACAGTGAATGGAATAGTTTCCTTAATTTCTATTTCTATTTTCTCATTATTAGTGTATAGGAATGCAAGGGATTTCTGTGTGTTGATTTTATATCCTGCAACTTTACTGTATTCATTGATTAGCTCTAGTAGTTTTCTGGTAGAGGATCATAGGTTTTCTGTGTAGAGGATCATGTCATCAGCGAACAGTGAAAGTTTTACTTCTTCTTTTCCAATTTGTATTCCTTTTATGTCTTTTTCTGCTCTGATTGCTGTATCCAAAACTTCCAGAACTATGTTGAATAGTAGTGGTGAGAGTGGGCACCCTTGTCTTGTTCCTGACTTTAGGGGAAATGCTTTCAGTTTTTCACCATTGAGGATAATGTTTGCTGTGGGTTTGTCATATATAGCTTTTATCATGTTGAGGTATGTCCCTTCTATTCCCACTTTCTGGAGGGTTTTTGTCATAAGTAGATGTTGAATTTTGTCAAAGGCTCTCTCTGCATCTATTGAGATAATCATATGATTTTTACTTTTCAGTTTGTTAATGTGGTGTATTACATTGATTGATTTGCAGATATTGAAGAATCCTTGCATTCCTGGGATAAAGCCCACTTGGTCATGATGTATGATCTTCTTAATGTGTTGTTGGGTTCTGATTGCTAGAGTTTTGTTCACGATTTTTGCATCTATGTTCATCAGTGATATTGGCCTGTGGTTTTCTTTTTCTGTGTGGTCTTTACCAGGTTTTGGGATTAGAGTGATGGTGGCCTCATAGAATGAGTTTGGAAGTTTCCCTCCCTCAGCAATTTTCTGGAAGAGTTTGAGTAGAATGGGTGTTAGCTCTTCTCTAAATTTTTGGTAGAATTCAGCTGTGAAGCCATCTGGACCTGGGCTTTTGTTTGCTGGAAGATTTCTGATTACAGCCTCTAGTTCTGTGCTTGTTATGGGTCTATTCAGATTTTCTATTTCTTCCCGGTTCAGTTTTGGCAAGGTGAACTTTTCTAGGAATTTGTCCATTTCTTCCAGATTATTCAATTTATTGCCATATAATTGCTGATAGTATTCTCTAATAATCCTTTGTATTTCTGTGTTGATGGAGGAAGAAAAATGGAACTGGGGGAATTAACCTGCCGGACTTCAGGCTCTACTACAAAACCACAGTCATCAAGACAGTATGGTACTGGCATAGAGATAGAAATATTGATAAATGGATCAAAATAGAAATCCCAGAGATAAATCCATGCACCTATGAACACCTTTACTTTGACAAAGGAGGCAAGAATATAAAATGGAGAAAAGACTGTCTCTTTAACAAGTGGTGCTGGGAAAACTGGTCAGCCACTTGTAAAAGAGTGAAACTAGAACACTTCCTAACACCGTACACAAAAATAAACTCAAAATGGATTAGATAGCTAAATGTTGGACCAGAAAATATAAAACTCCTAGAGGAGAACGTAGGCAAAACACTCTCTGACATAAATCACAGCAGGATCCTCCAAGACACACCTCCCAGAATTCTTGGAAATAAAAGCAAAAATAAACAAAAGGGACCTAATTAAAATCAAAAGCTTCTGCACAGCAAAGGAAACTATAAGTAAGGTGAAAAGACAACCTTAAGAGTGGGAGAAAATAATAGCAAAGGAAGCAACTGATAAAGGATTAATCTCCAAAATATACAAGCAGCTCCTGCATCTCAATTCCAGAAAAATAAATGACCCAATCAAAAAATGGGCCAAAGAACTAAACAGACATTTCTCCAAAGAAGACATAAAGAGGGCTAACCAACACAGGAAAAACTGCTCAACATCCCTCATAATCAGAGAAATGCAAATCAAAACCACAATGAGATACCATTTCACACCAGTCAGAATGGCCTGCTATCCAAAAGTCTACATGCAATAAATGCTGGAGAGGGTGTGGAGAGAAGGGAACCCTCTTACACTGTTGGTGGGAATGCAAACTAGTACAGCCACTATGGAGAACAGTGTGGAGGTTCCTCAAAAAACTGGAAATAGAACTGCCATATGATCCAGCAATTGCGCTCCTGGGCATACACACCGAGGAAACCAGAATTGAAAGAGACACATGTACTCCAATGTTCATTGCAGCACTGTTTATAATAGCCAGGACATGGAAGCAACGTAGATGTCCATCTGCAGATGAATGGATAAGAAAGCTTTGGTACATATACACAATGGAGTATTACTCAGCCATTGAAAAGAATGCATTTGAACCAGTTCTAATGAGGTGGATGAAACTAGAGCCTATTATACAAAGTGAAGTAAACCAGAAAGAAAAACACCAATACAATATACTAACGCATATATATGGAATTTAGAAAGATGCAAATGATAACCCTGTATACGAGATAGCAGAAGAGACGCAGAGGTATAAAACAGTCTTTGGAACTCTGTGGGAGAGGGTGAGGGTGGGATGGTTTAGGAGAATGGCAATGAAACATGTATATTATCATATGTGAAATGAATCACCAGTTCAGGGTCGATGCATGTTACAGGATGCTCGGGGCTGGTATGCGGGGATGACCCAGAAGAGGATAAGGGGAGGAGGGAGGTGGGAGGGGAGTTCGGGAGGGAGAACTCATGTACACCTGGGGCGGATTCATGTCAATGTATGGCAAAACCAACCAATATAATATTGTAAAATAATTCCGTTCAGTTCAGTCGCTCAGTCATGTCCGACTCTCTGCATCCCCATGAATCACAGCACGCCAGGCATCCCTGTCCATCACCAACTCCCGGTGTTCATTCAAACTCATGTCCACAGAGTCGGTGGTGCCATCCAGCCATCTCATTCTCTGTCGTCCCCTTCTCCTCCCGCCCCCAATCCCTCCCAGCATCAGAGTATTTTCCAGTGAGTCAAATCATCGCATGAGGTGGCCAAAGTATTGAAGTTTCAGCTTTAGCATCAGTCCTTCCAATGAACACCCAGGATTCATCTCCTTTAGAATGGACTGGTTGGATCTCCTTGCAGTCCAAGGGACTCTCAAGAGTCTTCTCCAGCACCACAGTTCAAAGCATCAATTCTTCGGCGATCAGCTTTCTTCACAGTCCAACTGTCACATCCATACATGACCACGGGAAAAACCATAACCTTGACTAGACGGACCTTGGTTGGCAAAGTAATGTCTCTCTTTATTAATATACTATCAAGGTTGGTCATAACTTTCCTCCCAAGGAGTAAGCGTCTTTTAATTTCATGGCTGCAATCAGCATCTGCAGTGATTTTGGAGCCCGAAAGAATAAAGTGTGACACTGTCTCCACTGTTTTTCCATCTATTTCCCATGAAGTGATGGGACCAGATGCCATGATCTTTGTTTTCTGAATGTTGAGCTTCAAGCCAACCTTTTCACTCTCCTCTTTCACTTTCATCAAGAGACTTTTGAGTTCCTCTTCACTTTCTGCCATAAGGGTGGTGTCATCTGCATATTTGAGGTTATAGATATTTCTCCCAGCAATCTTGATTCCAGGTTCTGCTTCTTCTAGCCCAGCTTTCCTCATGATGTACTCTGCATAGAAGTTAAATAAGCAGGGTGACAATATACAGCCTTGACGTACTCCTTTTCCTATTTGGAACCAGTCTGTTGTTCCATGTCCAGTTCTAACTGTTGCTTCCTGACCTGCATACAGATTTCTCAAGAGGCAGGTCAGGTTTCTGGTATTCCCATGTCTTTCAGAATGTTCCACAGTTTATTGTGATCCACACAGTCAACGGCTTTGGCATAGTCAATGAAGCAGAAATAGATGTTTTTCTGAAACTCTCTTGCTTTCTCCACGATCCAGCGGATATTGGCAATTTGATCTCTGGTGCCTCTGCCTTTTCTAAAACCTGCTTGAAAATCTGGGAGTTCACGGTTCACATATTGCTGAAGCCTGGCTTGGAGAATTTTGAGCATGAATTTACTAGCGTGTGAGATAAGTGCAATTGTGCGGTAGTTTGAGCATTCTTTGGCATTGCCTTTCTTTGGGATTGGAATGAAGACTGACATTTTCCAGTCCTGTGGCCACTGCTGAGTTTTCCAAATTTGCTGGCATATTGAGTGCAGCACTTTCACAGCGTCATCTTTCAAGATTTGAAATAGCTCAACTGGAATTCCATCACCTCCACTAGCTTTGTTCATAGTGATGCTTTCTAAGGCCCACTTGACTTCACATTCCAAGATGTCTGGCTCTAGGTCAGTGATCACGTTATCATGACTATCTTGGTCATGAAGATCTTTTTTGTACAGTTCTTCTGTGTATTCCTGCCACCTCTTCTTAATATCTTCTGCTTCTGTTAGGTCCATACCATTTCTGTCCTTTATTGAGCCCATCTTTGCATGAAATATTCCCTTGGAATCTCTAATTTTCTTGAAGGGATCTCTTGTCTTTCCCATTCTGTTGTTTTCCTCTATTTCTTTGCATTGATCACTGAGGAAGGCTTTCTTATCTCTCCTTGCTATTCTTTGGAACTCTGCATTCAGATGCTTATATCTTTCCTTTTCTCCTTAGCTTTTCGCTTCTCTTCTTTTCACAGCTATTTGTAAGGCCTCCTCAGACAGCCATTTTGCTTTTTTGCATTTCTTTTCCATGGGGATGGTCTTGGTCCGTGTCTCCTGTACAGTATCACAAACCGCCATCCATAGTTCATCAGGTACTCTATCAGATCTAGTCCCTTAAATCTATTTCTCACTTCCACTGTATAATCATAAGAGATTTGATTTAGGTCATATCTGAATGGTCTAGTGGTTTTCCCTACTTTCTTCAATTTCAGTCTGAATTTGGCAATAAGGAGTTCATGATCTGAGCCACAGTCAGCTCATGGTCTTGTTTTTGCTAACTGTATAGAGCTTCTCCATCTTCGGCTGCAAAGAATATAATCAATCTGATTTCTGTGTTGACCATCTGGTGATGTCCATGTGTAGAGTCTTCTCTTGTGTTGTTGAAAGGGGGCGTTTGTGATGACCAATGTGTTCTCTTGACAACACTCTATTGGACTTTGCCCTGGTTTTTTCTGTACTCCAAGGCCAAATTTGCCTGTTACTCCAGGTGTTTCTTGACTTCCTACTTTGCATTCCAGTCCCCTATAATGAAAAGGACATCTTTTTGGGTTGTTAGTTGTAAAAGGTCTTGTACGTCTTCTTAAAACCATTCAACTTCAGCTTCTTCAGCATTACTGGTCAGAGCATAGACTTGGATTACTGTGATATTGAATGGTTTGCCTTGAAAACAAACAGAGATCATTCTGTCATTTTGGAGGCTGCATCCAAATACTGCATTTCAGACTATTTTGTTGACTATGATGGTTATTCCATTTTTTCTAAGGGATTTTTGCCCACAGTAGTAGATATAATGGTAATCTGAGTTAAATGCACACATTCCAGTCCATTTTAGTTTGAAAATTCCTAAAAATGTTGATATTTAGGCAATGCAAAATGGCATATTATCTCCCCCAAAACCTAGGGTACTTGTTTCAAATATACATAATCTTATTTACTTGCTTTATGTATATATCTCAAAACAGCAATATAAATTATAAATACACAGACTAATTTTTTAAAATTACTAGGTAGTTCAGTCACTTAGTCATGTCTGACTCTTTGCGACCCCACGGACTGCAGCACGCCAGGCCTCCCTGGTCATCACCAACACCTGGTGGTCGCTCAGACTCATGTCCATCGAGTCGGTGATGCCATCCAACCATCTCATCCTGTGTTGTCCCCTTCTCCCGCCTTCAGTCTTCCCCAGCATTGGGGTCTTTTCTAAGGAGTCAGTTCTTCACATCAAGTGGCCAAAGTATTGGAGTTTTAGCTACAGCATCAGTCCTTCCAATGAATATTCAGGGCTGATTTACTTTAGAATTGACTGGTTGGATCTCCTTGCAGTCCAAGGGACTCTCAAGAGTCTTCTCCAACACCACAGTTCAAAAGCATCAATTCTTTGGTTCTCAGCTTTCTTTATAGTCCAACTCTTACATCCATACATGACTAATGGATAAACCATAGCTTTGACTAGATAGACCTTTGTTGGCAAAGTAATGTCTCTTAATATGCTGTCCATGTTGGTCATAACTTTTCTTTCAAGGAGCAAGCGTCTTTTAATTTCATGGCTGCAGTCACCATCTGCAGTGATTTTGGAACCCCCAAACTGAAGTCTGTCACTGTTTCCATTGTTTCCCCATTTATTTGCCATGAAGTGATGGACTAGGTGCCATGATATTAGTTTTCTGAATGTTAAATTTTTTTTTTTTGGTTACAAGATTTTATTTTATTTTATTTTTTTAGGTAATTAATTTATTTTTTATTGGAGGCAAATTATTTTACAATATTATATTGGTTGGTTTTGCCATACATTGATATGAATTTGCCCCGGGTTTACATAAGTTCCCCCTCCTGAACCCCTGAATGTTAAATTTTAAGCAAACTTTTTTACTCTCCTTTTTCACTTTCATCAAGAGACTCTTTAGATCTTCTTCGCTTTCTGCCATAAGAGTGGTATCATTTGGGTATCTGAAGTTATTGATATTTCTCCCAGGAATCTTGATTCCAGCTTGTCCTTCATTCAGCCCAGCATTTTGCATGATGTACTCTGCATATAAATTAAATAAGCAAAGTGACCATATTGAGCCTTGACGTACTCCTTTCCCGATTTGAAACCGTATTCCTTTCCCGATTTGGAATTTCCATGTCCAATTCTAACTTGCTTCCTAACCTGCATGCAGATTTCTCATGAGGCTGGTACAGTGGTCTGGTATCCACATCTCTTTGAGAACTTTCCACAGTTTGCTGTGATCTACAGTTTGAGTGAACTCTGGGAGTTGGTGATGGACAGGGAGGCCTGGCGTGCTGTGATTCATGGGGCCGCGAAGAGTCGGACACGACTGAGCGACTGAACTGAACTGAACACAGTCAAAGGCTTTGGCATAGTCAGTTCAGTTCAGTTCAGTCGCTCAGTCGTATCCGACTCTCCGCGACCCCATGAATAACAGCACGCCAGGCCTCCCTGTCCATCACCAACTCCCGGAGTTCACTCAAACTCATGTCCATCGAGTCGGTGATGCCATCCAGCCATCTCATTCTCTGTCGTCCCCTTCTCCTCCCGCCCCCAACCTTTCCCAGCATCAGAGTCTTTTCCAGTGAGTCAACTCGTCGCAAGAGGTGGCTAAAGTATTGCAGTTTCAGCTTTAGCATCAGTCCTTCCAATGAACACCCAGGACTGATCTCCTTTAGAATGGACTGGCATAGTCAGTAAAGCAGAAATAGATGTTTTCTGGAACTCCCTTGCTTTTTTGGTGATCCAGCAGATATTGGCAATTTAATCTCTGGTTCCTCTGCCTTTTCTATATCCAGCTTCAGTTCAGTTCAGTTCAGTCGCTCAGTCACGTCCGACTCTGCGACCCCATCACCAGCTCCCGTGAAGAAAGCTGATCGCTGAAGAATTGATGCTTTTTAACTGTGGTGCTGGAGAAGACTCTTGAGAGTCCCTTGGACTGCAAGGAGATCCAACCAGTCCATTCTAAAGGAGATCAATCCTGGGTGTTCATTGGAAGGACTGATGCTGAAGCTGAAACTCCAATACTTAAGCCACCTCATACAATGAGTTGACTCACTGGAAAAGAGTCTGATGCTAGGAGGGATTGGGGGTGGGAGGAGATGGGGACGACAGAGAATGAGATGGCTGGATGGCATCACCAACTCGATGGATATGAGTTTGAGTTATATTCCTAATGAAGATAGAAAAAAAGTTCTTGTAAAAGATTATTTTTTTTTCTGAATGAATAAGCTATTATAGAAATATAAAGTGTATAGATAAATAGTTTTAATGAACCTTTTGTTGGTAACATATTGTCCATTTTAAATTCATTTTTTTCTATTTCTAATATGTAAGAGCTGTTTAAGTTTTGATATTTAAAGTTTGCTAACTTAATGAAAACAGTTTAGATATCAATTTCCAAGTCATATGACTGACTGAGACCACCTATATGTTAGCCTGGTTATCTCTACGTTTCCTGTCATTATCTAAATTTACCCATGTTCCAAAGAGCTTGCAAATCTTCCTAGGAGGCTTATACTTCATGATGAGATTTCTAAATCATTTATTTGTGACCCATTAACATGGGACGGAGAAGGCAATGGCAAGCCACTCCAGTACTATTGCCTAGAAAATCCCATGGATGGAGGAGCCTGGTGGGCTGCAGTCCGTGGGGTCGCTAAGGGTCGGACACGACTGAGCGACTTCACTTTCACTTTTCACTTTCCACTTCCACACATTGGAGAAGGAAATGGCAACCCACTCCAGTGTTCTTGCCTGGAGAATCCCAGGGACGGGGGAGCCTGGTGGGCTTCCGTCTATGGGGTCACACAGAGTCGGACACGACTGAAGTGACTTAGCAGCAGCAGCAGCAGCAACATGGGACCCTGTCTTTGTTTTGAAATAGTTATCTTAGATATGAAACAAAATTTATTTGCTTTTAAATGGATTTTTTTTTCTGCTACTCAGGATGAGTCAGAAAACCAAACATATGGTTTACTGCAATACTTTCTCTTAGTTTTAGTGTGTGAAATTCACATTCTCCCAAGATACTTTTCTTTTTTCATATTTTAAGTTTTATTATTTTCCTTCACCTTTTTGTTCTGTACTTACTCAGCCTGGGTGGTTTTACACTTTGCTACACCTTCATCTCTGACTACTAGAACTGTAGTCATGGCTTCTTTCCTTTGATTCTGACATGGTAGATAGTTGAAGCTTTAATATTCTAGAAATTTCTATTTACATAAAACCCTGTAAAATATTTATTCAATAAAATGTGAAGAAAAAACAATGCACATGTTATTTAAGAGAATGCAAATATTTTTCTATTTTATAAGATTTTGGACCATGTCTCTGATTTTACCATGGGCCTCCCAGGTGGTGTAGTGGTAACGATTCTGCCTGCCATTGCAAGAGACATTAAATTTGCAGATTCAATCGCTGGGTCAGGGAGATCTCCTGGAGTAGAAAATGGAAACCCACTGCAGTATTCTTGCCTGGAAAATCCCATAGACAGTGGAGTCTGGCAGGGTACAGTCTGACAATACTGGAGTGGGTAGCCTATCCCTTCTCCAGCAGATCTTCCTGACCCAGGAATCAAACCGGTGTCTCCTGCATTGCGGACAGATTCTTTACCAACTGATCTATCATGGAAGTCCAGGTACAGTCCATGTGGTAGCAAAGAGATGGAAACGACTGAGTGACTGAGCACATAATTGCACCAGAAATGCAAATTTTGTATCTAATGCTCTGATTTTCATCATTATTCTCCTGTGTACTGTAAATGCAACTTAGGCTCTTTCTGCTTTCAAAATCACCCAGACTTTAGTCAGATCAATTGAGAGTGTTCTCATACCAACCAGTTTTCCAATAAGTAAATAAATGTCTTGTATATTTTAATTTATTACCATGAAATATTTTTTTAGTTCTATGAATTATATTGTTCAATTTGTCATCTACTATAATTTGAACTGCTTTTCTAAAAAAACTTAAGTCCCATATTCCCTTGGTTATCCTAGAAATGCAGAGAATTCATAACAGAAATGACTAGGGTTTCTTTGCTTGGCTTTGGAATTTTCCTTTTTGAACTGAAATGGAGATTTTACATTTCACTTGAGATTTGGCAGACCGTACCCCATTCCCAGTATGTTTCAGTTTCACTCAGTTGCTAGTTTCCAGAAACAAACTGTAAATGTTGTAATACATTACCCTAAGGAGAGCCCCACAGGAACTGTCCCATTCTGACCATGCCCACTACCACAAAATGTTATTTCTGAGGGATTCTTTTCACTATGATCCTTAGATATCCATGGAGGGGTGGAAAATGGAATGAAGTGTTTGGGTAGAAAGACATTGTTAGGTTTTACTCCTCAGGCATCATTTAAACAAAAACTATTGCAATGACACTATTGAAGGCATGGATAGATCAAGAATATTTTGGGTACACTTTTTAAATTTCACTTGAATAAGTAGCTTAATTTACCAAACGTCCAAGATATGAGATACTTACAGTAGAATTCTGAGGTTCCTCAATTGCAGCTATTCTTTTTTTTTTTGAAAGCTGATCCTGCCTTGCATCCCACCAGATTAGTATGGGCTAAATATGACCTCATGACCTGAATTACAGAAATAAGATTCTCTTTCCCTAGAACCTAGGGTAGAGTTATACAAATTCTAATTAATCTTAATTTGGTGTCAAAACTGGGTAGTCAAGTACAGCAGAATTTTCCAGCCACAAGTTGGCTATGTGCAAATGGGACGGAACAAAGCACTTTGCAGAGAGAAATATGAGAAAATGAAGCCCAGGAGGTGGAGATGAAACACCTAATAATCACAGGAAGAGAAAGACATAGTGATAATCTGGATAACTTCTCTGGCTCACTTCCTGTGCCTGGATTCTTGGAACCATCAAGAAACCTTGTATCATTCCAACTGACCTGAAGTAGTCTCTCAGTACTATTGCCAGTCACACTAACCCCCTCATTAGTGCGGTCAATTGCTCTCTCCGAAAAATGTTTCAATAGTTGTTGTTTTTCTGTTAAATCTCCAGCAGCTCTCATTTCTTGTTTTAATCAGAAAAGAGATTTTCATCTCCTCTTCAAGAGTCATGTTAATAGCACACTATAGGATGCAGATAAAGAGCTTATTCTCCGGAGCCAGTGATGATGCATTTGAGACTCAGCTCCACCATTTATTAAAACAATATATAATTTATGCTTTAAGTATTCTGTGCCCCCCTGATATGTTAAACGTCCAGAGAGGTGAAATTAAATATTCTCTAATAGTGTATTTTTTCTCCTTGTATTCCCTATAGATTTGTGTATGCATTTCAAACTGCTTGTTTTATATGTAGATATTCATAACTTTTTAATCCAGTGTAACTTACACCCTTTAATGTTATAAAGACCCCTGATTTGTCACTGTAGATGCTTTGTGGCCAGAATTTACACTTGTTTATTATTCATATAATGGACTCTGCTTCTTTATGTTTGAATTGCCTACATTTCTGCATGTTTAAGAAATCTTTTTGAATCATTTTGCTGCAGGTTTATCTCTTACATGCAGCAGAAAAGATACTTTCACATTCAAATTCCAATGTGAAAACTTTCCTCTTTTAAAATTTTAGTTTAGCCAATATATTTATTTTAATTAACTTTTATTGGAGCATAATTACTTTACAGTGTTATACAATTTAAATGTAATAATTTGAGAAATGTTTGAGTTCCATCTTTTTATATAAACTATTATCAGAAAAGTGAAGAATGAGTATACCTCTTGCTTTCTTTATTCTCTTTCCTCCACTTTGCTGTTTATATCATTTCTTCTTTGAACATACTTTTTAATTCTTCACTTCAAACTCACCACATTTGTTTTAATCTTACATCAGTAGATAAATGTGTAAAATACCTCCATAGTTGCTGACTACCTGGGGTTTTCCTAATATTCTTTTGATTGACTGATTAGTACCAATATCGGAAACAACTCATAGAAAATATTTTATTGCTTTTGTTCTGAAATATTATTTGACTCAAATAAATGCCTTGATTCATAGTTTCTTTCCTTGAGTATTTTTACATATTATTCTCGTAATGACTCTTCAAAAGAATTCTGAGATTAACCTTATTTTTCAGCAATATCAATTTAAGAGATTTTTTTTTTTTGCCTAACTGCCTATAGCATCTTTTTATGGGATTTTTATGTTTGATGTCAAGTAATTTTACTAGTGCCTGCCAATTCAGGAGGCATAATGAGATGCTGCTTCAGTCCCGGGTTGGATCCCTGGGTTGGGAAGATCCCCTGGAGGAAGGCATGCCAACCCACGCTAGTATTCTTGCCTGGATAATCCCACAGACAGAAGAGCCTGGTGGGCCACAGTCCATAGGGTCTCAAAAAGCTGGACACAACTGAAGTGACTTAGCATGCACACATGCAATTTTATTAGGATTTCTCAGTTTTCTCAGTGGTAAAGAATCCACTTGCCAATGCAGGAGTTGCAGGGGACATGAGTTTGATCCCTGGGTCAGGAAGATCCCCTGGAGAAGGAAGTGCTACAGTATTTTTGGCAGGATAATCTCATGGACAGAGGAACCTGGTGAAACCATGGGGTCACAAAAGAGTTGGACATGATTGATGCCTGAGTGTAGTTAGTGCTTTACACAATTCATACAGCTTTACTAGGGTACACTCCAGTGTTGACAATTTGGGAAGATTTTTTTTTCTCTAAGGTATGATACCTTCTTTTTAATATGCAGTTTCAAGCCCTCTTTTGCATAATATATTAGCTTTGTTCCATTATTTCTATTTTTTTAATGGGGATTAACTTATGCAACTATTGGCTCTCTTATTGTAAGAGCATCCCCTGTGTACACCTGTGTGTTCTGGCAACTTTGGCAGAAAGACCAGAACTAGAGTGGGTACAGGTCAGGAAGTATCAGGGCACTCACTGTGTCAGGGCTACTTTAGTTGGATGGCTGGAGCTGGAGTGGGCATGGCCTGGGGTGATTTATGGTTGTGCTGCCAGGGCTGCCTATTGGGGAATGGCTGAAGTTGATACAGGCCAGGGGCCTGGGGTATCTTTGGCAGGCCAGCTAGACTTTTGGGGCCGTATTCTCATCTGTGCCATCAAGAGAGAGGGGTACACCTCAAAAGGTGGAGTTTCACCATTGTTTGGCAGATGCTTTAGTGTTAGTGTAGTGATTTCCTTTGTATATTGTTTAGGTGCCCTTTAAACCTAAAACCTGTATCTTTTCTTTTCTTTTTTTTGGCTGTTTTTTGCCCCAGTGTAAATGAATTTGCACACAGACCCCTCAGTGATGTTTCCCCACCGCAGGTCTCCATGTCAGTACTGGGGCCCCTATGGATACGCCTTCCTCTCTTTTCCCCATTTCTATTGTTTGCTATATAAAAGTTGTTCTGTCAGATCTCAGTGCTTCTTCAGGAGGAATCGCTCTATACATAAATATAAATTCGCTGTGTCCATAGAGGAGGTGAGTTCAAGATCGTCCATCTTGTACTGTGAGCCTGAAATGCTTGTTTATGTATTTTGTACTCTCTCCCTTATTTCATTGTAAGTTCTATGAAGACAATGATTTTTTTCTTCTTTAATATTCATGTCTAGAATAATGTCTGACCTTTATAGATATATAATGTTGGAAATAAGATATGTTATTGGGCTTTGTTTTACAGTTTTCTGTTTATTAAAATAGCATTCTTTCTGACATACTAATAATTGATAATTTATGCTATTTACAAGGTATTCTTCCAAGAATATTAAAAGTATTTATTTACCTTTAAAACTCACCTGTTAGTTAGTATAATCATGTTTATTTTACAGATAAAGGAATTGGGAAAATATAAATTATGTACTATTTATAAGTGATAGAGAATGATTTAATATAGAACTGTGAGTCTTAACCAGTTTAATATATATCTGTATATCTCTATATAATCAGACATACTGATTCAAGCATAGCCTGCCCTTTTCAACTTTTATGTTTTTGCTTACACAGCTGGATCCACCTAGAATCTCAGATTTTTTAAAAATTACATTTCTGCAAAGATCTAAGCGCAAGTCAATAATACCTTTTTAATAACCATGTTAGAGTATTCTCTGTCACAAAGTTATCTTCTGTTACTCTGATAATGGTGTTGATTCTTTTATTCATTTATTTCAAATAATCTTTTAACTGCATTGCAAAAGCTGTATCATGACTAGCAGGTTTTTAAACTCTGCTCTCGACCTGTCTAAGATTCCATTTTTTGTTGTTGTTTTTCAGTCACTAAGTTGTGACTGACTCTTTACAACCCCATGGACTGCAGCATGCCAGGTTCCCATATACTTCACTGTCTCCCAGAGTTTGCTCAAACTCATATCCATTGAGTGCATCATTCTATTTAAACATCTCATCTTCTGCTGCCCTCATCTCCTTTTCCCTTCATCAAGGTCTTTTCCAGTGAGTCAGCTCTTTATCAGGTGGGCAAAGCATTGGAGCTTCAGCATCAGTCCTTCAGTCCTTCCAATGAATATTCATGGTTAATCTCCTTGTAGTCCAAGGGACTCTTAAGAATCTTATCCAGCACCACAGTTTGAAAGTATCAGTTTTTTGGCACTCAGCGTTTTTTATGATCCAACTCTTGTATCTGTACATGACTACTGGAAAAAGCATAGATACCATAGCTTTGACTATACGGACCTTTGTCAGTAAAGTGATGTCTTTACTTTATAATATGCCATCTAGGTGTGTCCTAGTTTTCCTTCTGAGGAAAAAGCATCTTAATTTCATGGCTATGGTCATTGTATGCAGTGATTTTTGAGCCCCAAAAAGAAAATCTGTCACTGCTTCCACATTTTCCCCTTCTATTTGTCATGAAGTAATGGGACCAAATGCCATAATCTTCATTTTAAGCCAGCTTTTTCACTCTCCTCTTTCTCATTCATCAAGAAACATTTTAGTTCCTCTTCACTTTCTGACATTATAGTGGTATCATCTGCATATCTGGTTGTTGATATTTCCCTCAGCAGTCTTGACTCCAACTTGCAATTCATCCAGCCTGATATTACAAATGATGTTCTCTGCATATAAGTTAAATAAGCAAGGTGTCAGTAGACAAATTGCCATATTCCTTGACCAACTTTGAACCAGTCAGTTGTTCTATGTAAGATTCTAACTGTGGCTTCTTGACCTGCATACAGGTTTCTCAGGAGACAGGTAAGGTGGTCTGGTATTCCCATCTCTTTAAGAACTTCCCACAATTTGGATTGAGAGAACAACCAGGAAGAAGATAGGTGGTAAAGCTCTCAAGTCTGTCTCCTGGATCCAGGGTTCAGTGTGAGATAGATTGAGGGCTCCTGCAGAGGGCAAGAGGCACTCCAGGAACATTGTTGGGTGACGCTGCCTGCCACATCCTCCTAGGATGCTGAGCCCTACACCAATCCAGCTTTGGGACCCAAGCCTTCCCAGTCTCCAGAGATGTGATTCCAGCCAAAGAAACCAACAGTTGTGCAAAGCCATTGCTAAAATAATCATGATCTGCTGTGGGGCCTTAGGTACCTCAGGGAAAAAAATAACTCTGAATTAGAATTCTTCACAAAAGCAGACTTCATTAATGCTTTGACAACTGAGCACTCTGTGAAGAACTAGTGGATATTTTCAATCTGTGCTTTACTGCTGATGAAGCTGAGGTTTAGCAAGGTTAAGCAATTTGCTCAACATCACATAGCAGAGACAAAGCCCTGAGCATTGGAGTGGGATCACTGACTCCAAGACCCTAGACTACCAGAAAATTAATCCTCAGTTCAGTTCAGTCTCTCAGTCACATCCGACTCTCCGTGACCCCATGAATCACAGCACGCCAGGCCTCCCTGTCCATCACCAGCCCCCGGAGTTCACTCAAACTCATGTCCATCGAGTCGGTGATGCCATCCAGCCATCTCATTCTCCGTCGTCCCCTTCTCCTCCCGCCCCCAACCTTTCCCAGCATCAGAGTCTTTTCCAGTGAGTCAACTCGTCGCATGAGGTGGCCAAAGTATTGCAGTTTCAGCTTTAGCATCAGTCCTTCCAATGAACATCCAGGATTGATCTCCTTTAGAATGGACTGGTTGGGTCTCCTTGCAGTCCAAGGGACTCTCAAGAGTCTTCTCCAACACCACAGTTCAAAAGCATCAATTCTTCGGCGATCAGCTTTCTTCACAGTTCAACTCTCACATCCATACATGACCACTGGAAAAACCATAGCCTTGACTAGACGGACCTTAGTTGGATAGCTTTTTAATATGCTATCTAGGTTGGTCATATCTTTCCTTCCAAGATGTGAGAGTTGGACTGTGAGGAAGGCTGATCGCCGAAGAATCGATGCTTTTGAACTGTGGTGTTGGAGAAGACTCTTGAGAGTCCCTTATACTGCAAGGAGATCCAACCAGTCCATTCTAAAGGAGATCAATCCTGGATGTTCATTGGAGGGACTGATGCTAAAGCTGAAACTCCAATACTTTGGCCACCTCATGTGACGAGTTGACTCACTGGAAAAGACTCTGATGCTGGGAAAGGTTGGGGGCGGGAGGAGAAGGGGACGACGGAGAATGAGATGGCTGGATGGCATCACCGACTCTGTGGACATGAGATTGAGTGTACTCCGGGAGTTGGTGATGGACAGGGAGGCCTGGCGTGCTGTAATTCTTGGGGTCGCGGAGAGTCGGACACGACTGAGCGACTGAACTGAACTGAAGCGTCTTTTAATTTCATGACTGCAGTCACCATCGCAGTGATTTTGGAGCCCAAAGAAATAAAGTCTGACACTGCTTCCACTGTTTCCCCATCTATTTCCCATGAAGTGATGGGACCAGATGCCATGATCTTAGTTTTCTGAATGCTGAGCTTCAAGCCAACCTTTTCACTCTCCTCTTTCACTTTCATCGAGAGGCTTTTTAGTTCCTCTTCACTTTCTGCCATAAGGATCCTAGGGAGTATCAAATAGTGAGAACTCACACAAGGGAAACCACTTGACTACAATACCAGGCATCACCCAACCACCAGTAGTACCCTCTGCAGGACGACTCATCTAAACAACAAAGATACAAACCCAGTAATCAACAGACAGGATTACCGCCTCACTCAGCCTTGCCCATCGGAGGAAAAACAAACAAGCAAACAAAAACTCAGCGCAGATCTTACCCTATGCAAAGCTCACATGAACCACTAGACCAACCTTAGGAGGGAAGAAAGCAAAAGGTAAAGAATTCAACCTTCCTCAAGGAAAGAATTAAACTTTCCTTGAAGCCTGGTATAAGGAGACCTCAAACACAATAACTTAAAAATAACAATGAAAAGGCAGAGAAATAATGCACAAATGAAGGAACAAACTAGGAATACAGAAGTCCAAATAAATGAAGAGGAAATAGGCAAACTACCTGAAAAAGAATTCAGGATAATGATAGTAAAGATGATCAAAAACCTTGAAGACATAATGGAAAAAATGCAAGAATCAATTAACAAAGACCTAGAAGAATTAAGGAATAAACATACAGAGACAAACAACACAATTACTGAAATTAAAAATACTCTAGAAGGAATCAATAGCAGAATATCTGAAGAAGAAGATAAAATCTGTGAGCTGGAAGATAAAATGGTGGAAATAACTTCTGAAGAGCAGAATAAAGTAAAAAGAATGAAAAGAACTGAGGACAGTCTCAGAGACCTCTGGGACAATATCAAATGCACCACTATTCGAACTATAGGGGTCCCAGAAGAAGAAGAGAAAAAGAAAGGGTATGAGAAAAATTTTGAAGAAAATAGAGTTGAAAATTTCTCCATCATGGTAAAGGAAATAGTCAATCAAGCCCAAGAGGCACAAACAATGCCATACAGGATAAACCCAAGGAGAAACATGCCAAGACACATACTAATCAAACTAACAAAGACTAAACACAAAGAACGAGTTTAAAAGAAGCAAAGGAGAAGCACCAAGTAACATACAAGGGAAACTGCATATACTTAACAGCTGATCTTTCAGCAGAAACTCTGTGAGTCAGAATGGAATGGAGGGTCTATTTAAAGTACTAAAAGGAAAAAAAATCTACCACCAAGATTACTGTACCCGGCAAGGATCTTATTCAAAATTCATGGAGAAATAAAAAGCTTTCAGTTCAGTTCAGTCGTTCAGTCATATCCGACTCTTTGCGACCCCATGAATCACAACACGCCAGGCCTCCCTGTCCATCACCAACTCCCGGAGTACACTCAAACTCATGTCCACAGAGTCGGTGATGCCATCCAGCCATCTCATTCTCTGTCGTCCCCTTCTCCTCCCGCCCCCAATCCTTCCCAGCATCAGAGTCTTTTCCAGTGAGTCAACTCGTCGCATGAGGTGGCCAAAGTATTGGAGTTTCAGCTTTAGCATCAGTCCTTCCAATGAACACCCAGGATTCAGCTCCTTTAGAATGGACTGGTTGGATCTCCTTGCAGTCCAAGGGACTCTCAAGAGTCTTCTCCAGCACCACAGTTCAAAAGCATCAATTCTTCGGCGATCAGCTTTCTTCACAGTCCAACTCTCACATCCATACATGACCATGGGAAAAACCACAGACAAGCAAAAGTTAAGAGAATTCAGTAGCATCAAACTAGCTTTACAACAAATGTTAAAGGGACTGATATAGTCAAGATATACAAGAGAAGAAAAAGATCTACAAAATAAACCCCAAACAATTAAGAAAATGGCAATAGGAACATATATATCAATAATTACTTTGAATGTAAATGGATTAAATGCTCCAACCAAAAGACACAGACTGGCTGAATGGATACAAAAACAAGACCCATATATATGCTGTCTACAAGAGACCCACTCCAGACCGAAAACACATATAGACTGAAAGTGAGAGGATGGAAAAATACATTCCATGCAAATTGGAAGCAAAAGAATGCTGGAATAGCAATTTTCAAATCAGACAAAATAGACCTTAAAGAAGATTGCAAGACATAAGGAAGGACACTACATAATGATCAAGGGATCAATCCAAGAGGAAGACATAACAATTGTAAATATCTATGCCCCCACCATAGGAGCACTTCAATACATAAGACAAATGCTAACAGATGTAAAAGGAGAAATTGGCAGTAACACAATAATAGTAAGAGACTTTAACACCCCACTCACAACAATGGACAGATAATCAAAAAAGAAAATTAAAAGGGAAACACAAGTCTTAAATGATACATTAGATGAGATGGATCTCATTGATATCTTTAGGACATTCCATCCAAATGCAGAGAGTACACCTTCTTCTCAAGTGCACATAGAACATTCTCCAGGATAGAAAACATCTTGGGTCACAAATCAAACCTCAATACATTTAGGAAAATTGAAATCATATCAATCATCTTCTCTGAGCACAATGCTATGAGACAAGATATCAATTACAAGAAAAAAGAGTAAGAAACAGGAACACATGGAGATTAAGCAACATGTTTCTAAATAACCAGCAGATTCCTGAAGAAATCAAAAGGGAAATCAAATATAATCTAGAAACAAATGACAATGCAAACACAACAACTCAAAACCTATGGGATGCAGCAAAAACAGTTCTTAGAGGGATGTTTATAGCAATACAATTATACCTCAAGAAACAAGAAAAACATCAAATGGACAGCTTTACACCTAAAATAACCGGAAAAAGAAGAAGAACAAAAACAACTGAAAATCCTAAAATTAGTACAAGGAAAGAAATAAAGATCTGAGCAGAAATACATGAAAAAGAAATGAAAGAACCAATAGTAATGATTAATAAAACTAAAAGCTGGTTCTTTGAGAAGATAAACAAAATTGACAAACCTTTAGCCAGACTCATCAAGGAAAAAGGAGGAGAATTAAAAATGAAAAAGGAGAGGTTACAATAGACAATGCAGAGATACAAAGGAGTATAAGAGACTTATGAACAACTATGTGGCAATAAGATAACGTGAAAGAAATGGACAGATTCTTAGAAAAGTTCCATCTTTCAAGACTGAACCAGGAAGAAAAAGAAATTATGAACAACCCAGTTACAAGCATGGAAATTGAAGCTGTGATGAAAAATCTCCCAAAAAACAAAAGCCCAGGACAGATGGCTTCACAAGAGAATTCTGTTAAACATTCAGAGAAGAGTTAATGCCTATCCTTCTAAAACTCTTTCCAAAAATTTTAGAGGAAGGAATGCTTCCAAATCATTCTATGAGGCCACATCACCCTGATACCAAATCAGACAAAGACAACACACAAAAAATAAAACTACAGGCCAATATCACTGATGAAAATAGATGCAAAAATGCTCAACAAAATTTTAGCAAGCAGAATTCAGCAACACATCAGAAAGCTCATAAACCACAATCAAGTTAGGTTTATTCTAGGGATGCAAGGATTCTTCAATATATACAAATCAATCAATGTGATATACCATATTAACAAATTGATAGATAAAACCCATATGATAATCTCAGTAGATGTAG
Organism: Moschus berezovskii; assembly: GCF_049115385.1. Lineage (NCBI taxonomy): Eukaryota > Metazoa > Chordata > Mammalia > Artiodactyla > Moschidae > Moschus > Moschus berezovskii. Next base: position 20,442,535 of record NC_142465.1, on the reverse strand, counting down.
AAAAAGCCTTTGACAAAATTCGGTACCAGTTTATGATTAAAACTCTTAAAGAAATGGGCATAGAAGGGACCTACCTCAACGTAGTAAAGGCCATCTATGATAAGTCTATGGCAAACATTATTCTCAATGGGAAAAAACTGAAAACATTCCCCCTAAGATCAGGAAAAAGACAAGGGTGTCCACTTTCACCACTGTTATTCAACACAGTTATGAAGCGCTAGCTGCAGGAATCAGAGAAGAAAAAGAAATAAAAGGAATCCAGAAAAGAAGTAAGGCTCACACTGTTTACAGATGACATGATACTGTACCTAGAAAACCCTAGAGATAATTACTAGAGCTAATAGTTACTAGATTTGTCAAGAGAATGCACTGGTCATAGCAAACACCCTCTTCCAAAAACACAAGAGAAGACTCTACACATGGACATCACCAGATGATCAACACCGAAATCAGATTAATTACATTCTTTGCAGCCAAAGATGGAGAAGCTGTATACAGTTAGCCAAAACAAGACCAGGAGCTGACTGTGGCTCAGATCATGAACTCCTTATTGCCAAATTCAGACTGAAATTGAAGAAAGTTGGGAAAACCACTAGACCATTCAGATATGACCTCAATCAAATCCCTTATGATTATACAGTGGAAGTGAGAAATAGATTTAAGGGACTAGATCTGATAGATAGAGTGCCTGATAAACTCTGGACAGAGGTTTGTGACATTGTACAGGAGACAGGGACCAAGACCATCCCCATGGAAAAGAAATGCAAAAAAACAAAATGGCTGTTTGAGGAGGCCTTACAAATAGCTGTGAAAAGAAGAGAAGCGAAAAGCAAAGGAGAAAAGGAAAGATATAAGCATTTGAATGCAGAGTTCCAAAGAATAGCAAGGAGAGATAAGAAAGCCTTCCTCAGTGATCAATGCAAAGAAATAGAGGAAAACAACAGAATGGGAAAGACAAGAGATCCCTTCAAGAAAATTAGAGATTCCAAGGGAACATTTCATGCAAAGATGGGCTCGATAAAGGACAGAAACGGTATGGACCTAACAGAAGCAGAAGATATTAAGAAGAGGTGGCAAGAATACACAGAAGAACTGTACAAAAAAGATCTTCACGACCAAGATAGTCACGATAACGTGATCACTGACCTAGAGCCAGACATCTTGGAATGTGAAATCAAGTGGGCCTTAGAGAGCATCACTACGAACAAAGCTAGTGGAGGTGATGGAATTCCAGTTGAGTTATTTCAAATCCTGAAAGATGATGCTGTGAAAGTGCTGCACTCAATACACCAGCAAATTTGGAAAACTCAGCAGTGGCCACAGGACTGGAAAATGTCAGTCTTCATTACAATCCCAAAGAAAGGCAATGCCAAAGAATGCTCAAACTACCGCACAATTGCACTCATCCCACACACTAGTAAAGTCATGCTCAAAATTCTCCAAGCCAGGCTTCAGCAATATGTGAACCGTGAACACCCAGATGTTCAAGCAGGTTTTAGAAAAGGCAGAGGCACCAGAGATCAAATTGCCAAAATCAGCTGGATCATGGAGAAAGCAAGAGAGTTCCAGAGAAACGTCTATTTCTGCTTCATTGACTATGCCAAAGCCTTTGACCGTGTGGATCACAATAAACTGTGGAAAATTCTTCAAGAGATGGGAATACCAGACCACCTGACCTGCCTCTTGAGAAACCTGTATGCAGGTCAGGAAGCAACAGTTAGAACTGGACATGGAACAACAGACTGGTTCCAAATAGGAAAAGGAATACGTCAAGGTTGTATATTGTCACATTGCTTATTTAACTTATATGCAGAGTACATCATGAGGAATGCTGGGCTGGAAGAAGCACAAGCTGGAATCAAGATTGCCAGGAGAAATATCAATAACTTCAGATATGCAGATAATACCACCCTTATGGCAGAAAGTGAAGAGGAACTCAAAGGCCTCTTGATGAAAGTGAAAGAGGAGAGTGAAAATGTTGGCTTGATGCTCAACATTCAGAAAACAAAGATCATGGCATCTGGTCCCATCATTTCATGGGAAATAGATGGAAAAACAGTGGAGACAGTGTCACACTTTATTTTTTTCAGCTCCAAAATCACTGCAGATGCTGATTGCAGCCATGAAATTAAAAGACGCTTACTCCTTGGGAGGAAAATTATGACCAACCTTGATAGTATATTAATAAGCAGAGACATTACTTTGCCAACCAAGGTCCGTCTAGTCAAGGCTATGGTTTTTCCCGTGGTCATGTATGGATGTGAGTGTTGCACTGTGAAGAAGGCTGATCGCCAAAGAATTGATGCTTTTGAACTTTGGTCCTGGAGAAGACTCTTGAGAGTCCCTTGGACTGCAAGGAGCTCCAACCAGTCCATTCTAAAGGAGATGAATCCTGGGTGTTCATTGGAGGGACTGATGCTAAAGCTGAAACTGCAATACTTTGGCTACCTTATGCGACTAGTTGACTCACTGGAAAAGACTCTGATGCTGGGAGGGATTGGGGATGGGAGGAGAAGGGGACGACAGAGAATGAGATGGCTGGATGGCATCACTGACTCGATGGACATGAGTTTGAGTGAACTCCGGGAGTTGGTGATGGACAGGGAGGCCTGGCGTGCTGTGATTCATGGGGTCACAGAGGGTTGGACACGACTGAGCAACTGAACTGAACTGAACTGAACAGTTATTAGAGTTATCAGAATCTTACTAGAGCTAATCAATGAGTATAGCAAGGTTTCAGGATACAAAATCAATACACAGAAATCACTTGCATTTCTATATTCTAACAATGAAAAATCAGAAAGAGAAATTAATGAATCAACCCCATTCACCATTGCAACAATAAGAATTAAATATCTAGGAATAAACTTACCAAAGGAGACAAAAGATCTGTACACAGAAAATTTTAAGACACTAATGAAAGAAATCAAAGATGACATAAATAGAGAGACATTCATGTTCCTTGTTAGGAAGAATTGATATTGTGAAAATGACTATATGGCCAAATGCAATCTGCAGATTTAATGCATTCCCTGTCAAATTACCAATGGCATTTTTCATAGAACTAGAACAAAAATTTCATGATTCAGATGAAATAAAAGACCCAGAATAGCAAAAGCAGTCTTGAGAAAGAAGAATGGAGCTGGAGGAATCAACCTTCCTGACTTCAGATTATACTACAAAGCTACAGTCATTAAGACAGTATGGTCCTGGCACAAAAACAGAAATATAGACCAATGCAACAAGATAGAAAGCCTAGAAATAAATCCATGCACCTATGGGTACCTTATTTTTGATAAAGGAGGCAAGCATAAACAATGGGGCAAAGACAGCCTCTTCAACAAATGGTGCTGGTAAAACTGGACAGCCTCATGTAAAAGAATGAAATTAGAACACCTCCTAACACCATACACAAAGATAAACTCAAAATGTATTAAAGACCTAAATGTAAGACTGGAAACTGTAAAACTATTAGAGGAAGACATAGGCAGAACACTTGATGACATAAATCAAAGCAAGATCCTCTATGACCCACCTGTTAGAATAATGGAAATAAAAACAAAAATAAACAAATGGGACATGATTAAACTTAAAAGCTTTTGCATAGCAAAGGAAACTATAAGCAAGGTGAAAAGGCATCCCTCAGATTGGGAGAAAATAGCAGCAAATGAAACAACTGACAGATGATTAATTTCCAAAATATACAAGTGGCTCATACAACTCAATACCAGAAAAACAAACAGCCCAATCAAAAAGTGGGGAAAAGACCTAAACAGACATTTTTCCAACGAAGACATACAGATGGGTAACAAACACATGAAAAGATACTCAGCACTGCTCATGATTAGAGAAATGCAAATCAAATCTGCAATGAGATATCACCTCACCCTGGTCAGAATGGCCATCATCAAAAAGTCTACAAACAATAAATGCTGGAGATGGTGTGGATGAAAGGGAACACTCTTGCACTGTTGGTGGGAATGTAAATTGATACAGGCACTATGGAAGACAGTATGGAGATTCCTTTAAAAACTAGGAATAAAACCACCATATGACCCAGCAATCCCACTCCTAGGCATATACCCTGAGAAAACCAAAATTGAAATAGACACATGTATCCTATTTTTCATTGCAACACTATCTACAATAGCTAGAACATGGAAGGAACCTAGATGTCCATCGACTGATGAATGGATAAAGAAGTTGTGGTACATATACACAATGGCATATTACTCAGCCATAAAAAGGAACACATTTGAGCCAGTTCTAATGAGGTGGATAAACCTAGACCCTATTATACAGAGTGATATGAGTCAGAAAGAGAAAGATAAATACTGTATTCTAACACATATATATGAAATCTAGAAAAATTGTACTGAAGAATTTATTTACAGAGCAGCAGTGGAGAAACAGACATAGAGAATAGACTTATGGACATGGGGAGAGGGGAGGAGAGGGTGAGATGTACGGAAAGAGTAACATGGAAACTTGCATTACCATATATAAAATAGATTGCCAATAGAAATTTGCTGTATGACTCAGGAAACTTAAACAGTGCCTCGGTATCAACCTAGAGGGGTGGGATGGGGAGGGAGGTGGCATGGAGCTTCAAAAGGGAGGAGATAGATATATATCTATGGCTAATTCATGTTGAGGTTTGACAGAAAACAGCAAAATTGTATGAAGCAATTATCCTTCAATAAAAAATGAATAAATTATAAAAAAATATTAAAACAAGAATTCCCCAGTTTGTGGTGATCCACATAGCATCCATTATTCTTCTACATTAATGACCCATCAACTGAATGTTGTCTTTTAAGTTTATCCCATATTTTCTCCATTGAATTGTTTGTGCAGATTCCATTCTTGTGGATATCCTCCTATCCATCTTACCACAGTTGCATTCCGCTTTATTGAAATACACAAACTCAATATCCCTATATGTGTACACACACATAGACACACAATGTAGTGGAGTATTATTCATCCATAACAAAGAAAATACTGATTTTACAGAGAAAGACAAATAGTGCCTGATATTTATGTGTAGAGTCTTAAAAAAGTTGAGTTCATTGAAATAGAGAGTAGAATTATGGTTACCAGAGGGTGGGGGATTTGGGGAGAGGCTTGGCAAAGGGTACATACTTGTAGTTGAAGATGAATAAGTTCTGGGGATCTATTCTTTTTCCATTCATCTATTAGCTAATGCATTAGGCTATTTCCATATTTCAGCTCTTATGACTAATACAGCAATAATGGGAGTGCATATATCTTTTTGATATCCTATTTTCATTTGCTATGGATATGTACCCAGAAATAAAATAGCTGAATCATATGGTAGGTCTATTTTTAATTTTTAAAGGAATCTCCATAGTATTTCTCATAATGACTGACTGAACCTTTTTACTTTCCCACTAAACAGTGCACCAAGGTTCCCTTTCAATCCAGTTTAAAAATGGATAGAAGAACCAAACAGACGTTTTTTCCAAAGAAAATATACAAATGGCCAACTGGCACTTATAAAGTGGTCTGCATCAATAACCATCATAGAAATGCAAATCAGAGTCACAGTAAGATATATCCTCATACCTATTAGAATGTTTGTCATTAAAAAGACAAGAGATAAAAAGGATTGGCAAAGTTGTAGAGAAAAAAGAACCCTGGGTACCTGCTTCTTTTTGTAAAAAAAATACCTAAATACATATGTCACATCTGCTTAGGGACCAGAATCCGTGAAAATATTTAGGTTAATAATCTATATTCCCTAGTGTCCTAGTCAGCTTGGGCTGCCATAAAAAAAATACAATAAACGGTGGGTTAGACAACAAAAATGTCTTTCTCTCAGTTCTGGAGCCTGAAAATCCAAAATCTGGATGCCAGTTGGAGGCCAGAGGCAAGCTTTCTTCCTGACTTGCAAATGGTTGCCTTCTTACTGTGTCTTCATGTCAGAAATGAGAAAGAATGGAGAGGCAAAATGAGGGGCAGGCTGCTCTCTGATGTCCCTTCTTATAAAGGAACTAATCTCACAATGAGTGCCTCACCCCTATGGCCTCACCTAAACCTAATTACTTCCCAACTTCCACCTTCAGATGTCATCAATAGGGATTAGGGCTTCAACATATAAATTCTGCCAAGACATAGTTCAGTACATAGCATCTAGCTTTGGCCCACCTAGACATAATAATTTCAAGAAAGGCAAAGGATCATAGATTTTTATGAATACGTGTTATAAGAGATTCATTTGTTTCTGTTTTTGTGAGTGTGATAAAATTCTATACTAGAAATTATATAGAGAGTAATTCTGACTATACTGATCCATGAATATTTATATTGTTCATACTAATTATTACTGATATTATTTATTTCTTTAATTATGTCTTCATGTCTGTTAGATAAAACAGTTCAAATTCTTCCCAGTATGGGGTAGCTTCATACCAGATATAACTCAGAAAATCTTTAGAGCCTTACAACATCCCACAACCATTCTATACCCAAAGTATATTTGTAATGAGTCTAATACTTGTAGATCTATGTTATATCTTTATACTCTGTCAGCAGCAATCATGCAAAGCAACAAATACTTATTAAAAACTAATTATTGAGGATAAAAAATAGTGTCTAGCCGCTGCCCTTCTGGTGCCTATAAGGAGTGACAAATAATATACTAGACAGTAGTGCAGAAATATAAATTGGCAGAGCCACAATGGGAGTATATAGTAGGGACATGTAGTTCAACCTATGAGAAAGTAAATTTCCTTTTGTAAATGATGGCTGAGCTTAGCACAGTTTCTTTTGAAATAGCAACTCCACTTCTAAGATTTTATACTAAGGAGGTATCACACAAATAATGGAAAGATGTGTGTCCAAGTAGCTTCATTGTTATATTAACAGAAACTTTGGAATCAACCTATTATTATTAGCATAATGGAGGTTTAAGTAAATTATGTGGTCAACATAGCTCAGAAAATACACAATAAAATTGAATATAATACTATAAACCTATACTAATTGAAAAACCGTAATTTTCAGGATACAGTTGGAGGAAAAATGTTATAGATTAAATGTGAGCTGCCTTTTGTGTGAAATGGAATAATAATAAAGTATAGCTCCTCTGTGTGGTATAGTTTCTGATTTTTTTTTAATTTTTCTTTTGTTATATTTGCATTGTTCAGGGTTTAGTTATTTTGCAAATCTAAAACAGTTACATAAAATGTATAGAAATAATAGATATTTTAAAGAAAATACATAATATTATCTAACATTAATTCTAGTAACGAAAAGCAGTATTTGAAAGACTTTTAAAATCCTTGCTGATTATTGCAGATAAATTCATGAAGGAAAGCTTTATTTTAATTAATACTATTAACAATTTATATATATGAATAATGATTATAATGATTGTATAAAAATAGAATTTTATTGCCAACACTACCAGAATAAGAATTAATTTTGCCAAAATGATCTAAAGCATTCAATATTTAAAGAATTAAAAACTCAAATTTTATTTTTTATTATACCTTTATTTTCATGTATTCAAAAATAAAAATAGCATATCTATTTTGTGGTGGCTTCCCTGATAGCTCAATTGGTAAAAAATCTGCCTGCTATGCAGGAGATCCCAATTTGATTCCTGGATTGGGAAGAGCTGCTGAAGAAGGAATATGCTGCTCACTCTAGTATTCTTGGGCTTCCCTTGTGGGTCAGATGGTAAAGAATCCTCCTTCAATGTGGGAGACCTGGATTTGATCCCTGGGTTGGAATGAGCCCCTGGAGAAGGGAAAGGCTACCCCCTGCAGTGTTTTGGCCTGGAGAATTCCGTGGACTATAGTCCATGGGGTCGCAAAGAGTCGGACATGACTGAGCGACTTTCACTTTTTCACTTCACATCTGTTTTACAACTAATATTAAAATGCCTTGAAATTCACTTTGTGGCTATTACAAAACAACTTGAATGGATTTGTTTTTTATCAAAGAACATTTAAAGCAAATATAAATTTGAAAGGTTGCTGTGTTCAAAGCATTGGCATTTCTCTGAGTTAAGTTACATAGTTAAAACTTCACATGCAGTAAGTTAAATTTGAAATAGGCTATTCCTTGTACACTAAGAAATATAATTTTGTGACTCTGAAAAGTGTTTTTGTTTGGCTCACGTGAACAGTATTCTCAATTTGCAAATAGAAAACAATATGTAATAGATGGTCATCTAGTTCTTTGATTCGTTAAACATATTAAATTTATTTTTCTGCTCCATTTGGAGCTGTGGCATGAGAAATCAAGACTTATCGCCTCTTCTTAAGAAATTAGTCAGTTTAAAAATTTTCTTTTGTTCTCTTGTCCCTTTGTACCTTCTGCACCTCAGGGTAGCCTGGCTAATTTCTAATTCTCTTTTAGTCTCAACTCCAGCACTACCTTTTGTTTAAAATATTTCTTGATGTTCCCGCCTTGCTCCATGTATAAAACTGAGTTAGGGAATTCCTCCATGTACATCAAACATCACGAGCCCCCGTCTTCTATTACAGTAATCTTTCTAGATTTTGTGTGTAACTTGTTGACTTATTTCACTCTAACTTTCCACACGTCATCTCATTATTTGCTCAAGCGGGTTGCCCATTCTCATAGATTCTTAGGGCATCCACTTCTCCTTCTGCTGCCTTTTACTTCTTTAACTTCCCCTTCTTCCTTTTGAAACCCCTTTTATTTAACTTAAGATGAAAGTCAGTCTTTCACAAGTTATATCCTCATTGCATCGCTGAATGGCAGATGAGGGAGATTATCAAAGTAATTAATAACTATCCCTTTTTTCCTCTTTTACTTTTAGGATTTTGAAAAATATGAAAACGGTAAAAGTACAAACAACTGCTCATATTCCAATTTCCTGGGTTTATCCACGGTTAATATTTTGACATATTTATTCCTTGTCTTTTCCTGTGTATGCCTTAATACTGCATTGATAGAACATGGCTGTATTTCTCTTTAAAATGTATAATATTAAAGTATCCCAGGTTCATAAAGCAGTCATATTCTCTCCCCATTTTCCAGACATGAAGTTTCTGTCCATTTTTAAGCATTCATATTTGTATAGGTGTGGCAATAGATCTTATTTAATATTACTTTGTGTGTTTAAAAAAATATTATATTTACTTAAATAATATTATGATAGGAGCTGTATTTTTGATTTAGTATTTTCCCAAGGATTCTTCTGAATTATTACATACTGATTTATTTCCTCTAATTTCAATAGCATATTTCAGTCAATAGATATTCCATAATTCATTATTCCTTGCTCTTATTTATATACATATAGACTGTGTCCTGTTTTTCACTATAATAAACAATGTTTTAGCAAAGTTCCTTTTAATATTTTGACATATCTTAGTTTCCAGAAATGCTTTGCTGAGAGGGATACTTAGAATTATAATTTCAAACATAGTGAATATGCTTTTTCAAACCACTATTTCCCCCAATTTGTATCAGTTTATAATCCTGTTCAATGGCTAATTTTTCAGCTCTTTTTCAAACCTTTCCTTTTGTCTTCATCTCCTAAAGTAATTCATAAACTATAATAGAAGTTTATTTTTCCTATAAAGTCACTAATATCACATTGTAGTGTTCTTAGTTTAAGAAACTTCAAAGAAGATCATATGATAAAGACTTTATAGAGAAGATACCACAGGGTTTATCATTCTTAAGGAATATGTATGGGAAATTCCAGGAAGTACAAACTCTATCCGCTTGGCAAATTGTGAGTTTACATACATACTAGTCCACATATCATTTTATTAAATACTTATTCAAGAAATATATATTTTTTGTGCCCACTATAAGAAGGGCTGTGAGCTGTGTGAGTAGGAAGGGAAAGACAAGGTATGAAAACTGTGGATAGAGATAGATTTTGGTCATCTAGAGCTTTTTTTTTTTTTTATCTTGTAGCTAATTCTGTTAGCAGCACAATTTATGCCTAGGCAGAGGTCTGTCTCTTATAGCACCAAATATCCAGGGTAACACCTTAATCTCTTTGAAGCTTAATTTGATTCTACCACAAATGTCTTATCTTCCCAGGACCTTGAGCAACATCACTAAATTTTGCTGAGACGTAAAAATAGCATTGACTGAGCCAGGGGTTCCCTGGTGAAAATGAACATATACATAATTCAATCAAGTTTGTAAACTTCAAAGCCATTTTCATATTCTGATTGCTTTTCTCCATACCCACTATCAAACAAAATGAAGATTTTCTTGTTAGCATTTAATTCTATTTGTTTTCTTATCTATGTATAATATATACCATTTTGCTCTTTGTTTTTATACATGATAGCTGAAATGAGTAGGTCATGTAATTGCAAGAATGTACCAGTTGTCTTCTTCTTTATATCTTAAAATCAAAGCAAGCAATTTACAACTTTGTTTCAATGCTTCTTTTTAACTCTCTTCAAATATTTATTAGGCACTAGGGTAAAACTAAAGCTGAAACTCCAATACTTTGGCCACCTCATGCGGCGAGTTGACTCACTGGAAAAGACTCTGATGCTGGGAGCGATTGGGGGTAGGAGGAGACGGGGATGACAGAGAATGAGGTGGCTGGATGGCATCATCACTCGATGGACATGAGTTTGAGTGAACTCCGGGAGTTGGTGATGGACAGGGAGGCCTGGCATGCTGTGGTTCATGGGGTCACTAGGAGTCGGACACAACTGAGCGACTGAACTGAACTGAACTGAGGGTAAATCAGCCACTGGGCTAAATGCCCAGTAGCTCTAAACCCTCGCTCACATTGCTGTTTTCTACTACTATAAACAGGAAAATAGCCTAAACCTATAATAAAAATTTCCCTACTGCATTTAAAATTGTTACTTTATTTTCTCCTCAGTGATTCACCCATTCCTTATTCATTCATCAGCAGAGCCCCTGCACATTTACAAGATGCCTGGTCAAGCACTTTTAAACTGGCTGGAACTTCGTCACGGTAGAAGAACAAATTCCAAACTCTTTGAGGACTGTTGGGATCTTTCCAACTATTAAAATTTTCTTTTAATGTATTGCATATTTATTCATTTTAATGCATAAGTTAGATAATTAAATTTTTCTTGAATGTGTTATTTCTTCATGTTTAACCTCAATTAAGATTTACCACAGAGAATAAATACATGGCTTAAAGAAAGATTTCCCATATGGACTGAGAATTGCTGCTTGTTTCTTGTCTCCTTTAAAGCTCTAATGTAACTGAGGATATGTCACCATTGGATATTTCCATATTTTTGTTCACTGAACCAAACATGGTTGGAGCTCTATTTAATACCCTATGCAAATATTCTGAATTAGTACTAAGTTAGTCCTTGTAAGGTGGTTCATCCAGAAAAGAAAATATATTCTTTGTTGTAAAATACAAATAGGATTTGCTGCCTACTATATGTTGTGTTAATAGTGTTCATTAATTAGCATGAGGAAAATTTTAGAAATCTAACAAAAAAGGAGTATCTTTTATACTGTTTACTTTTTTTTTTCTAAATAGATTGTTCACAGTACCCTTTTATTCACACACCACCTGTTGACAGCCTAAGAAACTAGTATTTTGAACTGGATAATTTGAGAAATTTTAGTATTATAAATTTATACAAAAATAATAGATTCACATAATTTTTAGTGTAGCGAGTTTTATGTATTTTGGGTTCTTTGAAACCTGAGAAAAATTTGCAGCTGTTGAAAATTTGATTAAATATAAAACTGTATACCATGTCACAGTTAAAAATAAAGTTCATATCATGTCTGTACCACTTTCCTACCATGAGGAATTGAGAATTATTTTACCTCTAATTTGACTTTCATCTTTAAATGGAAGTTGCTGTGGGTAGTAAAACATATTGAGTTAATAAATATGTGTGGCCTTTTGATGACTTGCAGTAAGTCTGAAACATGAAATATGCATTTCCTCATCTATTTAGTAAAAGACAGCAGCCATGTAAATCTAAGTTTTATGTTTTCCAAAGTAATTGTATCATTTTACATTCACACCTGCAGTGTGTGAATTTTCAGTTCCAATATATTCTTGCCAACACTATTTTCAGACATTTTAGTTTCAGCAGTTCTTGTGGGTGTGTAGTTGGATCCAATTGTGGTGTTAATTTGCATTTCTTCAGTGAGCATTTACTCATATGCTTATTTGCCATTCATATAATTATTTCGGTGTGGTGTCTATTCAATATTTGTTCATTTTAAGAGTGCTGTTAAGATTGATGTTATCGTTATTGTATTGCAATAATTCATTATGTTTTCTAGATTCAGGTCCTTCATCAGTCTGTGTTTTGGTACTATTTTCCTCAGTCATATTTACTCATTTTCTTCAATAGATTTGAAATTCTAGAATGGGCCTTTCAACTCCTGAGGATAATTGTTCCATTTATTTTGAATTTCTGAAAATCCAGTTGTTTCTGCTCTTTTGAATATAGTATTTTGTTTTTCTCTTCAGCTTTAAGACTTTTTATTTGTTTGAGGTTTACCATTTCCTATTATTTGTCTAGCTGTAGATATATTCTACTCAGGAGCTATTGTGTTTCTTAACTTGACTAGGCAAGAATTTGATCAATTCCTGCATATCTATGATTGTTACCTTTATCAAAATTCCCTTACCCCATTTTTTTAAATTTCCATTTTGTTAGGCCTTCTCATTCTAGTTTCCATGCATTTTCATCATTCATTTTTATTTTTTATCCCTCTATGATTTTTCATAGCTGTTTGGTTTACTAAATTATCTTTGCAAACTGTGCTAAAATTATTTTATCTATAAATTATTTAAATATGCTTTCTTAAATTTCCTTGTAATGCTTAAACATTGTAATCTTTGGCTTGTTATTATATAGTTTTGCTTACAAAATATTTTCTATGGTCTTGATTATGGTTCTGTTACTAATCTTGGGTTGCGTCCTAAATGACTCAGTGGTAAAGGATCTGCCTGCAATACAGGAAATGCTGGTTTGATCCCTGGGTTTGAAAGATCCGCCAGAGAAGGAAATGGCAACCCACTCCAGTATTCTTGCCTGAGAAAATCCTATAGACATAGAAGACTGACAGGCTACAACCTATGGGGTCACAAAGAGTCTGACACAACTTAACAGCTAACAATAGCAACAACATATTATATATATTACCTGTTAATTCTTAAAATTGTCTCTCTGTTCTTTACTCTCCCTACTAGGGAGCTTACATTTTCAGTTTTTTGTTAGGTTTTTGTTTGTTTCTTTCCTTCTTTGATTTGCTACTAGAGTAGACTCAGGAAGTGCCCAAAACTGGTTGTTCAGTAAATATTCAGTGAGGAAGTAAATGACTCACTTTCCTTTCCTCTTCTTGTTTCTCATAGTTATGGCCTGAATTTTGCATTCTTGTATGCCACACACACACAAAAATATAGAAATGATCTGCATCCAAGTGTGTATTGTAAGTTACCTGAATTAAAATTTTAATATGACATCAACAATTTGAGAAATGTCTGGTATGGTTGATACAGTCTTTTAAAAAGATCACTTTGTTGAGTCTCCATAGTATGAGATAAAAGCCAAAGAGATCATGCTGGTAATTGAAATATGATAATCTAATAAAATAAAATGAAACTTTGTGAAAAAGTGAACCCTTATGGGACATATTTGCTTTCAATATAATATTAAAATATGCACCAAATATAAATTATGCATAATTAAATTCAATATGTGAGTAAATATGTCTCCTGGTTCTCATACTAAACCCTGCTTTGAATAATAATAACAAAAAATTTCTTCTGATTTCAATAGTGCTTTAAGGCCTCAGACCTAGAAAGAATATTCTTTGGAAAGCATTTAGTACATGGATATTGCAGAGGTTTCAGTTAAAAATACTTGCCACCTCACAAATGTTCTTTAAGTTATCATTTTATCCATTTTCTTTTAAAACATTGTTATGTTGCAGACATAGCTTTAATAATTTAAAGAGAGTCTCAGATGAGAGAACAATACTAGAATCTACTTTAAGAGTGAAGAATATATTATATGTGATCTTTCCTAGAACATGTTTGGCTATAATATGGATATACGTGTTACAAATATTACAAGTATTCTGCATGTGACTTAAATGACCAGCATGATTGCATTTTGTTTTGAATTATCTTATATTGTGGGAACTCAACTAAGTGATCTTTTTAAAATTAGATCACATCCTGGGCCATAAATCTAGCTTTGGTAAATTCAAAAAAATTGAAATCATTCCAAGCACCTTTTCTGACCACAATGCAGTAAGATTAGATCTCAATTACAGGAGAAAAACTATTCAAAGTGCCAACATATGGAGACTGAACAACACGCTGCTGAATAATGAACAAATCATAGAAGAAATCAAAAGAGAAATCAAAATATGCACAGAAATGAATGAAAATGAAAACACAACAACCCAAAACCTCTGGGACACTGTAAAAGCAGTGCTAAGGGGGAAGTTCATAGCAATACAGGCACACCTCAAGAAACAAGTCAATTAAATAACCTAACTCTACGTCTAAAGAAACTAGAAAAGGAAGAAATGAAGAACCCCAGGGTAATTGAAGGAAAGAAATCGTAAAAATTAGGGCAAAGATAAATGCAAAAGAAACAAAAGAGACCATAGCAAAAATCAACAAAGCCAAAAGCTGGTTCTTTGAGAAGGTAAATAAAATTGACAAACTACTAGCCAGACTCATCAAGAAACAAAGGGAGAAGAACCAAATCAATAAAATTAGAAATGAAAATGGAGAGATCACAACCGACAACACAGAAATACAAAGGATTATTAGAGAATACTATCAGCAATTATATGGCAATAAAATGAATAACCTGGAAGAAATGGACAAATTCCAGACTCAGATGTATATAACAGTCTTTGGGGCTCTGTGGGAGAGTGTGAGGGTGGGATGGTTTGGGAGAATGGCATTGAAACATCTATATTATCATATGTGAAATGAATCACCAGTTCAGGGTCGATGCATGTTACAGGATGTTCGGGGCTGGTATGCGGGGATGACCCAGAGGGAGGATAAGGGGAGGAGGGACGTGGAGGGAGGTTCGGGAAGGGGAACTCATGTACACCCGGGGCGGATTCATGTCAATGTATGGCAAAACCAACCAATATAATATTGTAAAATAATTAGCCTCCAATAAAAATAAAAATTAAAAAAAATTTATATCAGATAGCACCACATAATTACATGCAATATCTTTGATTAATATAAATACAAAAATTCTCAAAAATTATTAGCAAGCTATATCCAGCATCACATAAAAAAATCATGCGCCATGACTAAGTTGGAATTATCCAGGGTAAAAAGAATGTTTCAACATGTGCAAGTAAAACAATGTCATAAACCATATCAACAAAAGACAAAAACTACATGATCAACTCAATGGAAGTAAAAAAAGCGTTTGATAAAATTCAACATTCTTTCATGATAAAAACTTACCTAAGTGGGTATAGAGGAAACGTGTCAACATAATAAAAACTACTTATGATGAACCTACAGCCAGTATATAACTCAACAGTGAAAAGTTGAAAGCTTTCCTGCAAAATCTGAAATAAGACAATATGCCCAGTCTCAGGACTTTTATTCAATATAGTATTATAAGTCCTAGACACAGCAAGCAGACAAAAAAAGAAGTAAAAGTAAAGTATCCATATTGGAAGAATCAGTTCAAGTTGCTCAGCCGTATCTGATTCTTTGCAACCCAATGGACTGCAGCAAGTCAGGCTTCATCACCAACTCCCAGAGCTTGCTCAAACTCATCTTCATCGAGTTGGTGATGCTATCCAACTATTTCATACTCTGCCATCTCCTCTTCCTCCTGCCTTCAATCTTTCCCAGCATCAAGGTCTTTTCTAAGGAGTCAGTTCTTCACATCAGGTGGCCACAGTATTGGAGCTTCAGCTTTAGCATCAGTCCTTCCAATGAATATTCAGGAATGATTTCTTTTTGGATTCACTGATTTGATCTCCTTGCAGTCCAAGGGACTCTCAAGAGTCTTCTCCAACACCACAGTTCAAAAGCATCAATTCTTTAGTGCTCAGCTTTCTTTATGGTCCAATTCTCACATCTATACATGACTACTGGAAAAACCATAGTTTTGACTAGATGGACCTTTGTTGAGAAAGTAATGTCTCTGTTTTTTAATGTGCTGTCTAAGTTTGTCATAGCTTTTCTTTTAAAGAGCAAGTGTTTTTAATTTCATGACTGTAGTCACCATCTGCAGTGATTCTGGAGCCCAAGAAAATAAAAGCCTGTCAATGTTTCCATTGTTTCCCTATCTATTTGCCATGAAGTAAAGTCCTGGATACAGCCAGCAGACAAGAAAAGAAATGAAAGTATTCAAATTGGAAGAGAAGAGTTAAAAGTGTTATTATATGCAGATGACATAAATTATAAACAGAAAACCTTGAAGACTCCAACACAAACTCCTAAAACTGATAAACAAATACAGTAAGGTATCATGATAAAAGATTAACATACAGAAATCTGTTGCATTTCTTTACAGCAACAATGGAATATCAGAAAAGGAATGTAAAAAAAAAAAATTCGTCTTAAATCATGTCAAAAAAAAAAAAGAGAGAGAGAAATAAAACACTTATGAATAAACCTGACCAAGGAGTGAAAGAGTAATATGTCATGAGCAATAAGATGTTGATAAAGGAAACTGTGGTGGTGGTGGTTTAGTCGCTATGTCATGTCCAACTCTTGTGACCCCGTGGAGTCTAGCCTGCCAAGCTCCTCTGCACATGGGATTTTCAAAGCAAGAATTTTGGAATGGGTTGCCATTTCCTTCTCCAGGGGATCTACCCAATCCAGGGATTGAACCCGTATCTCCTGCACAATAGGTGGTCTCCTGCATTGAAGGCAGATTCTTTACTGTTGAACCACCAGGGAAGCCTTGAAGATGATTCAAGAAAATGGAAAGATCTCTCATGCCCTTGGATTGGGAGAATAAATACCATTATAAAGACCATACTAACTGAAGCAATCTAATGTTTAATATGATCCCTGTAAAATTTCCATGACATTTTTCACAGAACAAATAATCATATTTATATGGAACCATAAAAACCCCAAATTACCAAAGCAGTCCTAAAGCGGAAGAACAAAGCTCAAAGCATAATACACCAGGACTTCAGACAATACTACAAATCTACAGTAATCAAAATAACATGGTATCGGCCCAAAACAAGCATATGGATCAGTGGAATAGAATAGAGAGCCCAGAAATAAGTCCACACACCTATGGTGAATTAATCTTTGACAAAAGTGGCAAGAATATACAAGGTCTCTTGTGTCTTCAACAAATGGTGTTGGGAAAACTGTACAGCTGCATTTGAATCAAAGAAGTTAGACCATACCTTGACACCATACACAAAAGTAACCTATAAATGACTTGAATACTTAAATATAAGACACAGCACCATAAAACTCCTAGAAGAGAATAAGACAAAACATTCTCTGATGTAAATAACAGCAATGTTTCCTTAGATAAGTGACCCAAGGCAATAGAAATAAAAGCAAAAATAAACAAATGGGAACTAATCAAGCTTATAAGCTTTTGCACAACAAAGGAAACCAGAAACAAACTGAAAAGACAGTCTACAGACTGTGAGAAAATATTCACAAATGATGCAACTGGCTAGGGATTAATCTCCAAAATATATAAGAAGCTTCTACAACTCAATGCAAAAAAGTCAAACAACCCAGTCAAAAAAGAGACAGAAAATCTGAATAGACATTTCTCCAAAGAAAATATAGAGATGGCCAGTGGGAACATGAAAAGATGCACAACAATGCTAATTGTTAGAGAAATACAAATCAAAACTACAATGAGGTACCACCTCACAGCAGCCAGAATGGCCATCATTAAAACATCTACAAATTACAAATGATGGAGATGGTGTGAAGAAAAATGAACCCTCCTGCAGTGTTGGTGGGAAAGTAAATTGGTGCAGCCATTATGGAAAACATTATGAAGGTTCCTTGAGAAACTGAAAATAGAGCTGACATATGATCTAGCAATCCTACTCCTGGGCATATATTCAGAGAAAACTATGATTAGAAAGATACATGCATACCAATATTCATAGCAGCACTATTTACAATAGCCAAGACAGGGAAGCAATCTAAATGTTCATCGACAGATGAATGGATGAAGAAGACACACACACACACACACACACACACACACCCGGGATACTACTCAGCTATAAAAAAAAAAAAAATGCCATTTGCAGCAACATGGATGGACCTAGAGATTATCATGCTAAATGAAGTAAGTCAAAGGAGGACAAACACCATATAATATCACTTATATGTGGAATCTGAACTATGACATAAATGAACTTATTTATGAAACAGAAATAGACTCACAGACATAGTAAATAATTTATGGGTATGATAGGGGAAAGGGAAGTTGTGGAGGAGTAAATTAGGAGTTTGGGATTAGCAAGTACAAGCTACTACATATAAATATATATAAAGCAAAGTCCTAGTGTAGTACAGGTAATTATATCCAATATACTATAATAAACCATAATGGAAAAGAGTATGTATGTATGTGAATAACTGAATCACTTCACTGTACACCAGAAACTAACCACAGTATAAATCAACTATACTTCAATTAAAAAAGAATGTTTATATCAAACAGTGTAACAGACATTTCTTCAGATTTTGCTGTGGTTATACTCAAATTTGAATTCAGGTGAGTTACATGATGCAGTGATCATTTTTTTAAAAAGTAAAAGAACAATTCATGTTGATCATGCTGGTGAGGGCAAAAGAAGATAAGGAATTGTCAAGGATGATAAAAGATAAGTATTCCAAATATCCGGGCTACATTTATGAAAATCAAATCTAATCATTTTATCCCTATTGATTTTCATATCCTAAACTTCTTAATATACTTCAAACTTTGTTAATTAATTAGTCACTGGTTCTTTGAATTGTTGCACAAATTCTGCTAGGCAAATTGAATTATTTAAACACAGATCTTTCGTATAAAGTGATTCTGGTTTAACAGCTTGTGCTACTCCTGCTGAAGTTTTTCAAGCTTTAGCAACACCTAGATCACATGGTTCTTATACATTAAAAAAGAAACATTGCTAAATTTGTTAATAAAATAACTTGACATTTACAAAACATTCAATTTTTAATTCTTCAAGACTTGGTATCTATAACCAGTTGGTAACATGATGACCAATTAATATGAAATAAAGTATGTATTTTTAAAATGCCAAGGAATAACCAGCATTTTAAGTTGCCACCACTCAGCCTTTATTACAATGGTATACTTTATGCATTTTTTCACTTTCTCTGAAAGAAAGCGAAACAAATTGTGCTGGCTTTTCTATACATGTTGCTTATATTTAGGAGCCATATATACATATATATAGAACAAAAGCTATGCTGGAAGAAAAAGAAAGATAAATAATGTTAAATAACAGAACACAGAGGAATTCAGAGTATACTAGGAAATACTCTCATATAAAATGATAAACTTTAGAAGTGAATGAAAAAAAGAAATGCTCTTAATTAAGCCTGGGCAATATCTAGGTTTATTCAGTCTGTGTAGGGGGAGGCGGGAGCATGAAATGGTTTCTCAGGCAATGACACCTAGCCACATTTTAACATAGAACATCAATTAGGAAGTATACTCATCAAGGGAGGTGGAACGAACATTCCTGGCAGATGAGACAATGGAAATTAAGAAAATAATGGAGTATAGTCAGAATTGTGAATAAAAATTAAAAAGATTAAATAATGTGTGCATTATGGTAAATAAAGGCAGTTTTGTGTTTTATCATAACATGTTAGCAGCACTGGCTTCATGGACATGTAGTGTGTGACGGTTTCATGTGTCATGGAAAGAATCTGGTCAGTTATCCTGACAGAGGAAGCCACTAAGTTGTTATGATATAGAGAAAAGATATTGTTATGGTCTGCATGTTTATATCCCCTCACAATTCACATGCTGAAACTCTAGTGCCCAATGTGTTGATATTAAGAAGTGGGGCTTCTGTGAGATGCTTAGGTCATGAGGGTGGATCCCTCATGAATAGAATTAGTGCTTTTATAAAGGAAACCCCACAGAGATCCCTTAATCCTTCCATCATATACAGATACATAAGAAAAAGTCTGAGATTCTAAAGTTCTCACCTGACCATGCTGACACCTTGATCTTGAACTTCTAGTCTCAAGAAAATTGAAAAATAAATTTCTGTTGTTTGTAAGTCACCCAGTTCCTGATATATTTTTTATAGTGCCCAAATAGACTAAGATAGATATGATGCAATTTATACCTTGGCAGCTATTAGAGAGAGAGTTATAGTTATGAGTAAGTTATGTACACATTCAAATGATAAAGAGAATATAAATAAATGGCATGGTAATAAAGATGAATAAATCTATTCAAAACTGTGTAAGAGGTAAATATATGTGAATTCAGCAATCAATAGGTTGTAAGATTGAATAAAGACTTCAACAGATTGAAGCATCTTGATTCCCCAAGATCTACCTTGAGTGACTTGGTTATCAGTAACTACAATAAAGAACATCAGAGTAGAGAGGTTATACAAGGATCAAGGATTTCAAACTTGAACATTTTGTTAATAAACTGCTTTATTTAAATGAACAATATATTATAAGCTTGTTTTCATTAATCAAAATCAAGAGAACAGTTTAAATTCAATTAAAATAAATAAATTTTTTTAAAAAAGTTAAATAAATTTAAAAAAATAAAATAAATTTTCTAAAGAATTAAAAGAGGGTTAGAGGGCATATTTACATGCTGTGTAATTAAAGATAAGAAATTTCCAAAGGAAAGCAAATAAACTAGGAAGTGATAAGAGCCTGAAGTCTCTATAGCAGCAATGGATGTATGAAAAATACATTTAAAAAGCATAGCCAGTGATTCTGGGGTATTTAGTAAATTCAACTGAAAGAAGTATCTGTTGCATTTGGCTATTGTTGATTTTCATATGTGTGGAAGTGATAGTCGCGCAGTCGTGTCTGACTCTTTACAAACCCATGGACTACACAGGCTAGAATACTGGAGTGGGTAGCCGTTCCCTTCTCCAGGGTATCTTCCCAACCCAGGGATGGAACCCAGGTCTCCTGCATAGCATACAGATTCTTAACCAGCTGAGGCACCGGTGAAAAATTAGTTATATGATGAATATAGAAGCCAGGGGTAGTGAAATGAGAATTGAATGGGATGTAAGGAAGTACAAATTGTAAGAAAGTTTGTGAGATAGCTATAAGAATATATAATCGTTGTTGTATTATGCTGTAGTATTATAGGCCAGCTTTTAATTTTTTTCATTATGGAGGCACTTGAGAATGCTTAGAGCCTGTTAATAGATAAGAAGGGACAAAACATATAGAAGAAAGGAGGTAAAACAGATGAGACGAATGATGGAGAAAGAGAAGAACAAGTTTCAATAGCTGTAATTTCTCTCAACCTGCACTTTCTTCCCTTTGCACCAGAAGAACGATCTCAGGTAATGATACCAAATCAGGATTGGGGTTTTCACTCAGTTTATTAGACAAAAAGAGGTCTTTTTTTTGTTTTTCTTTGCTGCCCAGAAGCCAAGCACCTCTTTGTTTCCTTTCCACATTCCTCATGGTTACGCCATAAATCCTGCTTCTGCAAACAATGTGAGGGTGTGTTTTGTATCTATTTCTCACTATACCATGAGTACTAGAAGTGGCATTTAGTATGTGCTCTAAGCATTAATACAGAAAACGAAAGAAAGGAAGAGAGAAGATAATGGAAATCACAGGGTAATAGAGTTACTAGCATGTATGAATGTAATTTAGCGTGGCTGATAGTATACCAAGTATGAGACTGCAGAGATGAGAAAAAAATGCAAAATACAGAGCAGCTTAAAGGTTAGATTAGTTAACAGACACACTTTCCTATATAAAAGTGATTGTACTCATAACCAAGTAATTCAACTGGCAAACTTGCACATTTATTTTTTTCCCTCATGCTCAGGATCAGTAAAGACTATTTGAACCAGCATATCGTATTTGCTTAAAAGTTCACATGAAGATCTGTTTATTGATGTTCTTAAAAATAGCAAGGTCTCATATGATTCTGTTTATAATTTTCCATATGGCAATATATGATTCTGCCTTCAAACATGGTTTTGAGGAGTTTTGGAGGTTTCAGTGTGAAGATCTCCAATAGAATGTGGTTTAAATCTAAGTCAGGAATACCTGTGAAATTCTATATAACTCAAATATTTAGAAAAGCGGACAACAAATTTCTTAAGATGAATGTAGAAGACTTCTAGAGAAGTCTTGTAGGGCAGTGGAGGGTTAGAAGCTAGCTTATATCAAGAAATGATTTATAATAACCAGGGATGATTCATCTATTTCCAGTCTCTTTCTCCCTTCTCTCCAAATCCCTCCATTCCTAACTCATTTCAGTCACTCAGTCGTGTCCGACTCTTTGCGACCCCATGAATCACAGCACGCCAGGTCTCTCTGAACATCACCAGCTCCCGGAGTTCACTCAAACTCTTGTCCATCGAGTCGGTGATGCCATCCAGCCATCTCATTCTCTGTCGTCCACGTCTCCTCCCACCCCCAATTCCTACTAGCATCAGACTCTTTTCCAGTGAGTCAACTCTTCGCATGAGGTGGCCAAAGTATTGCAGTTTCAGCTTTAGCATCAGTCCTTCCAATGAACACCCAGGATTGATCTCCTCTAGAATGGACTGGTTGGATCTCCTTGCAGTCCAAGGGACTCTCAAGAGTCTTCTCCAACACCACAGTTCAAAAGCATCAATTCTTCGGCGATCAGCCTTCTTCACAGTCCAACTCTCACATCCATACATGACCACGGGAAAAACCATTGCCTTGACTAGACGGACCTTGGTTGGCAAAGTAATGTCTCTGCTTTTTAATATGCTATTTAGGTTGGTCATAACTTTCCTTCCAAGGAGTAAGCGTCTTTTAATTTCATGGCTGCAATCAGCATCTGCAGTGATTTTGGAGCCCCCAAAAATAAAGTCTGACACTGTTTCCACTGTTTCTCCATCTATTTCCCATGAAGTGATGGGACTGGATGCCATGATCTTCGTTTTCTGAATGTCGAGCTTCAAGTCAACCTTTTCACTCTCCTCTTTCACTTTCATCAAGAGGCCTTTGAGTTCCTCTTCACTTTCTGCCATAAGGGTGGTGTCATCTGCATATCTGAGGTTATTGAAATTTCTCCCGGCAATCTTGATTCCAGCTTGTGCTTCTTCCAGCCCAGAGTTCCTCATGATGTACTCTGAATATAAATTAAATGAGCAGGGTGACAATATACAACCTTGACGTACTCCTTTTCCTATTTGGAACCAGTCTGTTTTTCCATGTCCAGTTCTAACTGTTGCTTCCTGACCTGCATACAAGTTTCTCAAGAGGCAGTTCAGGTGGTCTGGTATTCCCATCTCTTTCAGAATGTTCCACAGTTTATTGTGATCCACACAGTCAAAGACTTTGGCATAGTCAATGAAGCAGAAATAGATGTTTTTCTGGAACTCTCTTGCTTTCTCCATGATCCAGCGGATGTTGGCAATTTGATCTCTGGTTCCTCTGCCTTTTCTAAAACCTGCTTGAACATCTGGGAGTTCACGGTTCACATATTGCTGAAGCCTGGCTTGGAGAATTTTGAGCATGACTTTACTAGCGTGTGAGATGAGTGCAATTGTGTGGTAGTTTGAGCATTCTTTGGCATTGCCTTTCTTTGGGATTGGAATAAAGACTGACGTTTTCCAGTCCTGTGGCCACTGCTGAGTTTTCCAAATTTGCTGGCATATTGAGTGCAGCACTTTCACAGCATCATCTTTCAGGATTTGAAATAGCTCAATTGGAATTCCATCACCTCCACAAGCTTTGTTTGTAGTGATGCTCTCTAAGGCCCCCTTGACTTCACATTCCACGATATCTGGTTCCAGGTGAGTGATCACGCCATCGTGATTTTCTTCGTCGTGAAGATCTTTTTTGTACAGTTCTGTGTATTCTTACCACCTCTTCTTAATATCTTCTGCCTCTGTTAGGTCCATACCATTTCTGTCCTTTATCGAGCCCATCTTGCATGAAATGTTCCCTTGATATCTCTAATTTTCTTGAAAAGATCTCTTGTTTTTCCTATTCTGTTGTTTTCCTCTATTTCTTTGCATTGATCACTGAGGAAGGCTTTCTTATCTCTCCTAGCTATTCTTTGGAACTCTGCATTCAGATGCTTATATCTTTCCTTTTCTCCCTTGCTTTTCACTTCTCTTCTTTTAACAGCTATTTGTAAGGCCTCCTCAGACAGCCATTTTGCTTTTTTGCATTTCTTTTCCTTGGGGATGGTCTTGGTCCCTGTCTCCTGTACAATGTCACGAACCTCCGTCCAGAGTTCATTAGGCACTCTATCTATCAGGTCTAGTCCCTTAAATCTGTTTCTTACTTCCACTGTATAATCATAAATGATTTGATTTAGGTCATATCTGAATGGTCTAGTGGATTTCCCTACTTTCTTCAATTTCAGTCTGAATTTGGCAATAAGGAGTTCATGATCTGAGCCACAGACATACTTAATTCCTAAACCTTTTGACTCACTACTCTATTTAAGCTTGGGTCCACAAATTAAAAAAATTAAGTTGAATTTTAAAAATTGAATATCAATTTAGTGGGCTACTATTAATACAATGCTAAAGATTAGATGAAAGATGCTTTATTATACTATACCTGATATTGTAGATATAACTTGTGTTATTTTTGTGGAGAAGGCACTAGATTGTCATTGATAAATACTGTATCAGAATTTCACAAATTTAAGTCTAGTGAAAGTGTAACTGTTCAATGGCACACAGTTTATTTCTTCTCCATCTTTTCTTGTTACGAAAGTGAAAGTGAAGTCACTTAGTTGTGTCGGACTCTTTGCAACCTCATGGACTCTAGCCTACCAGGCTCCTCCATCCATGGGATTTTCCAGTTTCCTTCTCCAGGGGACCTTCCCAACCCAGGGACTGAACCTGGGTCTTCTGCCTTGCAGGCAGACACTTTACCATCTGAGCCACCAGTGAAGCCCAAATTCATTATTGTTCTTACATTAAATGAAAACTATAATAAATAAATCACAATTAGAAAATAATCATGTGGAGTTTCTATTAGAAAATAATTTTCTTAATTATAAAGAAAACAGTTTTTTAAAAATTAAATGCTTTATATATTTTGAAAACAGTAGTATGTTAAATAATGTTATATTTTTGCACAAAATTCTATTATAACCCTGAAATGCAAATAAATAGTCACTTTCTACTGTTGCAAATTTTTTACTTTATCATTTTTACTATGTCAAAGTAATGGCATAATTTCTATAGCTATATATATAAATGTATATATATTCTTTAATATTTGAGTTTATGGTGTTATATCTAAATGGAAATATAAACCTAAACATTCACGCATCTCTCACTTTCTTATTCATTTAATTGTTTCACATTTTTTATTGTTAATGATATGTGGAAGTTTTCCAACTATGTAACATTTGCCAATCTTTAATGTTTTAGTTTTTAATTCAGCTTAATTTATACAAGCTGAAACTCCAATACTTTGGCCACCTCATGCGACGAATTGACTCACTGGAAAAGAGTCTGATGCTAGGAGGGATTGGGGGTGGGAGGAGACGGGGACAACAGAGAAGGAGACGGCTGGATGGCATCACCGACTCGATGGACATGAGTTTGAGTGAACTCTGGGAGTTGGTGATGGACAGGGAGGCCTGGCGTGCTGTGGTTCATGGGGTTACAAAGAGTTGGACACGACTGACTGAATGAACTGAACTGAATTTATAAAAAATAATAGACAGCAACTAACCTGAAGGAGATCCCACCAGTCCATTCTGGAGGAGATCAATCCTGGGTGTTCATTGGAAGGACTGATGCCTAAGCTGAAACTCCAATACTTTGGTCACCTCATGCAACGAGTTGACTCACTGGAAAAGAGTCTGATGCTAGGGGGGATTGGGGGCGGGAGGAGACGGGGACGACAGAGAATGAGATGGCTGCATGGCATCACCGACTCACATGAGTTTGAGTGAACTCCGGGATTTGGTGATGGACAGGGAGGCCTGGCATGCTGTGATTCATGGGGTCGCAAAAAGTCGGACACGACTGAGTGACTGAACTGAACTGAACTGAACTGAAGCTGAAAATTATAACAGGGAGAAAGAGGTCCAAATATTTGCATTTTTAACCACTTAATAAATAGAAAATTTAATTAATAAAATTATGACCAGTTGTAGGTTGTATCAATACAGATTTACTATTATATATTTATAGAAAACATTGACAGGTAGATAAATGTGTACTCAGAAGTGTGTGTTAACCGAAAGTAAATGAGTGTGTGTATAATTTTAAATCATTATTTTATTCAGAGTTTTAAAATCATCCAATTTTTTTTCTGTCACTACGCCTAATTTCAATGAAAATACCCATATTTTTAGTGTCTTTTACTTTTTCTTAGAAAGCAAACACAAATTTAAAACTAAAGAAAATATTTAGTAAAACCCAACAGGATTAGAAGTACTAATAGTAGCAAAATAAATTATCTTTTACATTTAAAAAAGGTTGCAGAGCTCAGACCAAGTTACTATTCACTTATAATTTGCATCGAGTTGGTATAGATTTAGTTTGCTTTAATTACTCAATAAATCACTTCCTTTCTGAGTAATGATACACTCCTCTGAACAGCAGTAGCATCTTTAAATAGCACTGAGCAAAATTAAACTAAAAAAAATTAACTTCTGAATAATTACCTTTAAAACAATTGTTAATCAAATCCAGATTTGACCAGGCAGTTAAATACATCAGATTTTAAACCTTGAAGACAAATATGAGTTATTTTCTAAAAGATAAGTGATATATTATTTGTTCTAGTTCTATGAAAAATATCGTTGGTAGCTTGATAGGGATTGCATTGAATGTATAAATTACTTTGGGTAGTATACTCATTTTTACAGTATTTATTCTTCCAATCCACGAACACGGTATATTTCTCCATCTATTAGTGTCCCCTTTGATTACTTTCACTAGTGTTTTATAGTTTACTATGTACAAGTCTTTTGTTTCCTTAGGTAGATATATTCCTAAGTATTTAATTCTTTCCGTTGCAACAGTGAATGGAATAGTTTCCTTAGTTTCTCTTTCTATTTTCTCATTATTAGTGTCTAGGAATGCAAATGATTTCTGTGTGTTGATTTTATATCCTGCAACTTTACTGTATTCATTGATTAGTTCTAGTTGCTTTCTTGTAGAGTCTTTATGGTTTTCTGTGTAGAGGATCATGTCATCAGTGAACAGTGAAAGTTTTACTTCTTCTTTTCCAATTTGTATTCCTTTTATGTCATTTTCTGCTCTGATTGCTGTAGCCAAAACTTCCAGAACTATGTTGAATAGTAGTGGTGAGAATGGGCACTCTTGTCTTGTTCCTGACTTTAGGGGAAATGCTCACAATTTGTATGGAAATACAAAAAACCTCGAATAGCCAAAGCAATCTTGAGGAAGAAGAATGGAACTGGGGGAATCAACCTGCTGGACTTCAGGTTCTACTACAAAGCCACAGTCATCAAGACAGTATGGTACTGGCATAAAAACAGAAATATAGAACAATGGAACAAAATAGAAAGCCCAGAGATAAATCCACTCACCTATGGACACCCTATCTTTGACAAAGGAGGCAAGAATATAAAATGGAGAAAAGACAGTCTCTTTAACAAGTGGTGCTGGGAAAACTGGACAGCCACTTGTAAAAGAGTGAAACTAGAACACTTCCTAACACCATACACCAAAATAAACTCAAAATGGATTAGAGAGCTAAATGTAAGACCAGAAACTATAAAACTCCTAGAGGAAAACATAAGCAAAACACTCTCCGACATAAATCACAGCAGGATCCTCCAAGACCCACCTCCCAGAATATTGGAAATAAAAGCAAAACTAAACAAGTGGGAACTAATTAAAATCAAAAGCTTCTGCACAGCAAAGGAAACTATAAACAAGGTGAAAAGACAGCCTTCAGAATGGGAGAAAATAATAGCAAAGGAAGCAACTGATAAAGGATTAATCTCCAAAATATACAAGCAGCTCCTGCAGCTCAATTCCAGAAAAATTAATGACCCCATAAAAAATTGGGCCAAAGAACTAAACAGACATTTCTCCAAAGAAGACATAAAAATGGCTAGCCAACACATGAAAAAATGCTCAACGTCCCTCATAATCAGAGAAATGCAAATCAAAACCACAATGAGATACCATTTCACACCAGTCAGAATGGCTGCTATCCAAAAGTCTACATGCAATAAATGCTGGAGAGGGTGTGGAGAAAAGAGAACCCTCTTACAGTGTTGGTGGGAATGCAAACTAGTACAGCCACTATGGAGAACAGTGTGGAGATTCCTCAAAAAACTGGAAATAGAACTGCCATATGATCCAGCAATCGCACTCCTGGGCATACACACCGAGGAAACCAGAATTGAAAGAGACACATGTACTCCAATGTTCATTACAGCACTGTTTATAATAGCCAGGACATGGAAGCAACCTAGATGTCCATCTGCAGACGAATGGATAAGAAAGCTTTGGTCCGTATACACAATGGAGTATTACTCAGCCATTAAAAAGAATGCATTTGAACCAGTTCTCATGAGGTGGATGAAACTAGAGCCTATTATACAGAGTGAAGTAAGCCAGAAAGAAAAACACCAATACAATATACTAACGCATATATATGGAATTTAGAAAGATGCAAATGATAATCCTGTATACGAGACAGCAAAAGAGACACAGATGTATAGAACTGTCTTTAGGACTCTGTGGGAGAGGGTGAGGGTGGGATGGTTTAGGAGAATGGCATTGAAGCATGTATATCATCATATGTGAAACGAATCGCCAGTTCAGGGTCGGTGCATGTTACAGGATGCTCGGGGCTGGTATGTGGGGATGACCCATAGGGAGGATTAGGGGAGGAGGGAGGTGGGAGGGGGTTCAGGAGGGAGAACTCATGTACACCTGGGGCGGATTCATGTCAATGTATGGCAAAACCAACCAATGTAATACTGTAAAATATTTAGCCTCCAATAAAAATTAAAAAAAAATAATGATAAAATAAAAGATAAATGATAGAATGTGTTGTGAAACCTGAAGTAACTGCAAAGTTGGAGAAATGGAATATCCTTAGACTTTCATTAATTAGTTTTCCCAGGCAATTAAGTTTTAGCCAGGAAAATAGTATTTCAGCCATTTTTCTAAAATGCACAAATTTGTACATTGTGTGAGTTTGTATATCTGTTCAAAAATATTTTTAATTGTGACTTAGTATTTTGTTTAATGATCTGACTTCTATATGTGGGTATCAGTTCAGTTCAGTTCAGTTCAGTCGCTCAGCTGTGTCCGACTAGGAGTATAATATGTTTACGTAGAAATACCAGGGTTGTTTGTTAACTCTTTTCTGATGAAATCCATGATAGCATCCCATTACCTAGTAAATCTGAATGTGCATTGGCTCATCTTTCTGTGCAAGTGTCTCATTCATCTCTCAAAATTTTGGTAAGAATATATTTTATTATATTGTTATTATTTAGTTGCTAAGTCATCTCTGTCTCTTTGTGACCCCACGGACTGTAGCCCATCTGGCTCCTCTGTAGCCCATCAAGCTCCTCCTTGCCATTGGATTTCCCAGGCAAGAATACTGGAGTAGATTGTTATTTCCTTCTCCATGGGATCTTCCTGACCCAGGGATCGAACTGCCTGGCATGTGAATTCTTTACCACTGAGTCACCTGAGAATCCCATTTTTATTAGATACTTAATGTTTTAAGCAATCAATGGTTATTGAAGATCTTAGTGAATATTTATGAACTTAGTCCACCAATGTAAAGTTATGTTTTGTGTAGTAGGTATGAATACTACCTAGATATATTATAAACTGAATTTTATTTTCTTTAAATTGATCTCATTTTAATTGGGCTTTTGATCCTACCAGACCAGACAGAATTACTGCCTTGGTTGCCTATGAGACTTTCACTTGGTCTGGAAATTTTGGGCTATTTCCCTGTCAACTGTGTATATAAGAATCTTTCTCAACACTTGCAAGCACAGGTTGCTATGTCTCACTTTCTCTGTAAGCACCGTTCAACTGACTCCCTTTGGGTGTTTTGACCCCTCTTCGCTATGCTGCTATGTATCTCCAAAACCTACCTCTCCCTTCCTTCTGTGCTTGCAGTTTATGCATGCTCTTTTCCCAGCCTGCAGGTCAACCTCCTCTCCAATAGGCAAATTCTCCTCTTGATGTTTCATTCAAAGGTGCTTCTCTCTATATATAGTTTCCTCAGTGGGTTTAAACTTCTGGAAATAATAGCTGAAAAAAGGATGTCTTATCTGAAAATTTGCTTTCGTTCTAGTTGTAAACCTATCCATAGCATAGAAGTCACTAACTTCTAAAATGGAGAAGAAAAAGTGAAAAATCCAGAGAGGTAATAAAGAACATTTAAAATTATATAAACTGAACAAAATATGAACATACTTCCATTTAAATGTGCACAGGAAATAAAGTGTTTTATTATATGTAAAAAGTGATGTTTCAAGTCTTTTACCCTGATAGGTAAAAAAAGAAAAATACACTCACCTGATATGTAAAAAAAAATAAAAATAAAAATTAAAGTACCATTGTTTAAACTTAAAAATTCTCATATTTGTAAATGTTCAAGTGCTCAACTTTCATGATGTTCTGTTCTTTTTAAGATCATGTTGTATCTCAAGATACATATGATGTTCTGAATATGTGTTGAGGAGTGACTCCTCTGTTCTTGAACCTGGATTGACTTTGGCAAAATACTTATCCTCTCTGGCTTTTCAGAGTGATTTTTCCACACCTCTTATTGGTGTCTATCTATGGTCCTGGTCATTTGTCTTATTTATTAAACCCCCAAATTCAGGGATCATTTGGTTCTACCCCCACTCTTGACTTATTCTTTAGCGCTCCCAGCACCTAACTGGAGCACACAGGGACTTCTGGATCCTTCTAGACTGTGTTTAAGCTATAAAGTTAGAAGAGTTTCCTCAGACTCATCTCCCTGGCAACTTCCAAGTAATGTTGTTGCCTACTTGCTATGGTAATTTGTTATGCAGTATCTTTTTTTTTTTTTTCTAGAGCAATCTTTATCAACACTGATTTAACATTAAAAAAATAGCAACTATTTTAAAAATATGGATGCTTAGAACTCATTACTAAAGATTGGGTCTAATTAGCTTGTAGCAGAGTCTTGTATTGACATTCTTGAACTTGCCATTACCTCTTTCCCTGTGGCATGGATTTCTCTACATTATAAGTAACTTCTTTTCAGTCAGTATTAATAGTGTTGGGAATTGTGTCAGTATTCCTAACGTCCCTTTGAAGTTATGGAACAAAATTGATGATTTATTCTGTAAAGATTGGTTCTTTGATATGTGAATAGAAGCTCATGGAACATAGCTTCATCACTTTTTTTTTTTTTTTTTAGTATAGTCCACATTTCAAGATCTTTGTCTTGGTATCCATTTAAAAAGAAACAAGACCAACATAAAGTACCCATTGAAACTTAAATCTAGTCAATTACTGTTTTTTTTTTTTTTTTTTTCCAGTCAGCACTGACCTGCTGTCTTATCCCTGGGTTGGGAAAATTATGGAAAGTCATAAACTGTTAGGGAACATGATTACTGGAAGAAATAAAAATTCATCAAGATAATGCACTCCAAATTTCTGGTTAACTTAGCTGTGTACAAGGATATTTAATAGCAATCATAACATGATTTACATAGTCCAGTAATTAGGACTTCTAACTCTGCCATCAGATAGATCTAGTCTGAATTTTAGCTCAACCATTGACTGGTTAGTCACTTCAGAACAGTTGTTTAGTGTTTTGTACCTCAGTTTTCTTACCTCTTGGAAAATGGTACCTCAGGTTTTCTATTATGACTACTTTCATCATATGTGGTTAGCAAAAGTGTGTCCTTATTATCCTCTCCTTGGAGGGTATGAGCATACAGTACAACTGACCCTTGAGCAGCAGAGTTTGAACCTCACAGGTCCACTTAAAAGTAGCTTATTTTCAATACTAAATAATACAGTGCTATATGATACACATTATTTGAAACCCTGGATGAGGAATTGAGGATATGGAGAAGCAGCATATAAGGAGGATTATCAGTTATATGTGGATTTTCAACTATGAGATAGTGTCAGCACCCTTAACCCGCATTGTTCAAGGGTCAAATTGTATAATGGTTACTTTGTATGCTTTGGAGCCTGACAACGTCTTTTTTATTGAAGTACAATCTACAAGATTGTGTTAGTTTCAAATGTACAGCAAAGTGATTCAGTTACATTTATATCATTTTTTATATTAGTTTTTATTGTAGATTATTGTGTGTATGCTCATGTTCAGTCGTGACTGACTCTTTGTGATCCCATAGACAGTAGCCCACCAGGCTCCTCTGCCCATGGGATTTTTCCAGGCAAGAATTCTAGAGTGGGTTGCCATTTCCTCCTCCAGAGGATTTTCCTGACCCAGGAATTGAACCCGTGTCTCCTGTGTCTCTGCATTGGCAGGTGGATGGTTTATCACTGGTGCTATCTAGGAAGCCCTATAGATGATTCAGTTCAGTTCAGTTCAGTGGCTCAGTCGTGTCCGACTCTCCGCGACCCCATGAATCACAGCACGCTAGGCCTCCCTGTCCACCACCAACTCCCGGAGTTCACTCAAACTCATGTCCATCGAGGCGGTGATGCCATCCAGCCATCTCATTCTCTGTCGTCCCCTTCTCCTCCCGCCCCCAACCTTTCCCAGCATCAGTCTTTTCCAGTGAGTCAACTCGTCACATGAGGTGCCCAAAGTATTGCAGTGTCAGCTTTAGCATCAGTCCTTCCAATGAACACCCAGGATTGATCTCCTTTAGAATGGACTGGTTGGATCTCCTTGCAGTCCAAGGGACTCTCAAGAGTCTTCTACAGCACCACAATGCAAAAGCATCAATTCTTCGGCAATCAGCTTTCTTCACAGTCCAACTCTCACATCCATACATGACCACGGGAAAAACCATAGCCTTGACTAGACGGACCTTTGTTGGCAAAGTAATGTCTGTACTTTTTAATATACTATCAAGGTTGGTTCAGTTCAGTTCAGTTCAGTTCAGTTCAGTCGCTCAGTCGTGTCCGACTCTCCACGACCCCATGAATCACAGCACGCCAGGCCTCCCTGTCCATCACCAACTCCCGAAGTTCACTCAAACTCATGTCCACAGAGTCGGTGATGCCATCCAGCCATCTCATTCTCCGTCGTCCCCTTCTCCTCCCGCCCCCAACCTTTCCCAGCATCAGAGTCTTTTCCAGTGAGTCAACTCGTCGCATGAGGTGGCCAAAGTATTGCAGTTTCAGCTTTAGCATCAGTCCCTCCAATGAACATCCAGGATTGATCTCCTCTAGAATGGACTGGTTGGATCTCCTTGCAGTATAAGGGACTCTCAAGAGTCTTCTCCAACACCACAGTTCAAAAGCATCGATTCTTCGGCGGTCAGCCTTCTTCACAGTCCAACTCTCACATCCATACATGACCACGGGAAAAACCATTGCCTTGACTAGACGGACCTTGGTTGGCAAAGTAATGTCTCTGCTTTTTAATATACTATCAAGGTTGGTCATAACTTTCCTTCCAAGGAGCAAGCGTCTTTTAATTTCATGGCTGCAATCAGCATCTGCAGTGATTTTGGAGCCCCAAAAAACAACACATTAAATATTATTCCCTGTGCCATAGAGTAAATCCTTGTTGTTTCTATATTTTATATATGGTGGTATGTATCTGCTAATCCCATACTCCTAATTTATCCCTTTACCACCTCCCTTTCTCCTTTGATAACCATGTTTTTACTTTGTGTGTGAGTCTGTATCTATTTTGTCTTCTGATTTCAGCATGTCTTTCTGATTGTGTCAGGAAGGAATCCCATTCAATTTAGACAATGAGAATCAAGTCAAGACATTAACATGTTGAAGGGTAAGAAATTACTCTTTCCTTTAGACTTTGAGTTCGGAGAGTGTCCAGCTGGGTTTATAAAGCAATCCTATGATCATGAAGGGTTACAGTGATAACTAGTAAAAGTGAAGAGGTTCAAAGTGAGAAGCTGAAACTAAATTTTTTAAATAGCTTTTAAGCCCATGAATTTGCCTTTTAGGCCAAGCTTCTAGAAAATTCTGCATATGTGAGCTGAATGTCCTATTTTTGGTTAAATGACTGTGGGTCAGTTCATATGTGATCAGAATCCTAGGAATTAAAAAGCATATCCCATAGCAATCTTCCCAAACATAAATAGGAGAGTTCACATAGTGTTTAGAATAGACTTTGACACACAGTTTCTAAATACTTTTCAACTGTTATTAATAGTAAAAGTTGTTGTAGTTTAATATGAGAGGTTTGATGGATACTCGACATATAAAACATTTTAATGTATGAAAATTTTTTATCCTGAAAATTTTTATTGCTTTTATCCTGAATCTGTCCTGCTTTTAGTTTTTACTCTTAACCTTTTATTATTTCATACAAAACTACTTGAATGTAAATGGTTTTTTTTTTTTTTTTGCCAGCTACACATTTTCAAGTAATTGAAAATGTCTTCTTTAGGCTCTCCAAGGATAACCTAATTCTGGCTTGCTTAATATAAATTGTTGATTGTGTGGACTGGCTACAAAGTCATGGGGAATTTATTCTTTTCAGGAACACTTTCTAAGCAACAATTTCTTTGTACATGGATTTATGATGTCTTTCAAAATGTAGCACAGTTTTCCACATAATGATGCCTTGAAATAACATCAGTACTACAGTTACTCTTTCACTGGACAGATCTTTTGATTTTTCATTCTTTCTTTGAAAACTACATATGTGAAACAAAATGTTTTCGTCAGACTCTTATGTGAGAGACTTGTATAATATAATTCTGTTGGTTTCTGAATAAAGGTACTTTGCTTCTAAGTAACAGAAGTCAACTCTAGCCTACTTAGGGGAAACGAGCAACTTATTGAAAGGATTCATAGTAATTCATAGGCCAAAAGGAAACGCAAAACCACCAGCTCGTGGAAAGAACAGAACACAGGGAAGTTTGAAGAAATGAGAGGATACTCTGTCCATGACACTGTGATTGGTGAGCTTCAGCTCTTCCCATTTACTGTCCTGTGTCACTGATTAACATTCAGATTCCTGGGAGAGAGGGTCACAATGACCCTTCATGAAAAAGGATATTTTCAGAAGATAATCTAGCATGATCTTACACAAAAGAAAAAATAAAAAAGGAATCAAATAATACAAAAAGAGGCAAGAGATCCTAAAACAAGAGATAAAATACCTAACAAATCTTCAGTCTGATGCTTTAAGTTCTCATTCCTTCATAAGCCTAATCTTTTCTTGAATCCTCATCTGATTTAATTTATCTACCCATAACACATACTCAGTCCAAACTGCAGATCATTCTTCATTCTAAACACAATCAATCCCACCTTGGTAACTTTGGTAGCTTTTATAGAATTTTCCCATCCCTTGAATGAGCCATATGATCTATTGAAATTCTTCCTTTCAAGTTTCAGCTTGAATTCTTTTTTCTTCACAGTTCTTTTCCTATTCTTACTTAAACTTCGTGAGAACATGATCTATATTTACCTAAAATTTTTCATAGCAAGTAGTATTGTGCCTAGAGCAAACACATTATTGAATGAATAATCGATCATGGGCACGTGCGTATTAAGTCACTACAGTCTTGTCTGACTCTTTGTGACCCTGTGGGCTGTAGCCCACCAGGCTCCTTTGTCCATGGGATTCTCCAACAAGAATATTGGAGTGAGTGGCCATGCCCTCCTTCAGGGCATCTTCCTGACCCAGGGATCAAATCCACATCTATGTCTCCTGCTTGGCAGGCGGGTTCTTTACCACTAGCTCTATCTGAGAAGCCCGAATAGTAGATCCGCGGTTGCCAACTCTTTACAGTTCAGCCTTTACGAGCCCTCCTGTCCGTCTTCCCTGATATCACTGTCTTACTTTGCCAGTCCACATTCTGTTGTTTTTCTCCTACTAGTCTCTATGCACGTAGATTCTTCCCACTGTAGCCTTTATTAAGTACATCAATGCCTCACACATAATTTTATCTTCATCTTGCTTATTGATTGAGGAATTGATTTAAATCACACACATTTCTAGAGTCTCCTGCTCTAATCATAGCCTGCATTTCTAGTTCTGTTCACTATTTCCATAGCATATTCATTTATAAATTATTTCACTCATCTCTTAACTCTTTTCTTTTATTAAGCCTACATTCCAGCATAGCAGAACTCCTTTCTATCCCCTATTATAAACCATGTTTTCCTACATTTTCAACTGCATTTTGTTGTTTCCTGTATAGCTTTTGGATCAGCACATTCAAATTATAGCCATGTATTTTCAAGGGCTTTCTTGAAAGTATATATATTCATTTTGTTTTTAAGTCAAAACTTAAGCATCACTGCAAACGAATATTTAGGGATACAAAAATTAACAGTCTCCAGTCTCTTTCCCCAAACTGAGACAAGAAAGTAAGAAGAGAATTGTAAGTGGAGACTTAAGTGCTCTGACAGAGGTGTATTATTAATACAGTTATATATAAACATTGAAGTGTGAAAACTGATGGATGTTAGGGGATAAGGAGATTTATGGGAAGAAAAAGAAATGTCTAGATTAGTGTTTGACAAACTCCTAGGAATGTGTCAGGTGGTTGGAAGTAAGGGTATCAAAGACTAGGATAGGAACATGTGCCAGGACGGTGGCGATGGATGGGAGGAGAGAAACACACGTAGACAGAAAGTTTTTGACAAGCATGCATTTTAGTAGGTCTAAGGTTTAGAACTGAGAAGTATAATTCTAAGGTGAATTTACTGTTTATGAAAAAGAGAAAAAAGACTTAAATGCAAAAATATTTGTTTAGAACTTCTCTGTGCATAACATTTTACATAGTATTTTAAAATTATCAGTGTTTTTACAGACTAATTAGGTATATATGACAGAGTACAAGCTTAGGAATACATGGACAAGGTTAATGTAAGTAATTCAGAAGACTGTTGCTTAGAAATTCAGAGATTGAGGGGGCAGTGGAGCTCAAAGATAAGATGTCTTTAAAAGGGCACCAGGCTAACAGGTATTTCCAGCTGTTTTGATTTGGATTTGAGACAGAAAAAAAAGTTAGTGCAGATGATTGGAGGTAAATGAATATCTAGTGTATTTTGTGAGAAATGAGACCTTTGACTAATTGGAATAGGTATTCCAGTCACCCCAACATACGTGGTTACTTGGCATCTTCACCTGTTCTTTTTCATGAAACAAAAGAACAAAATTAATATTAAAACCTAATTCTTAGGTACGTCTTTTATTAAAAGCTATTCTTGAGCATACACTGCATTTCCTACAAAATCAGTCACTTCCTTATTTGTGTCTTCACGTCACTTTATACATTATTTTTCATAGTATGCACCATGTTGAATTTAGTCTACTATTTTCCTACCAGTCTTCACCTACTGCTTTTCTGAATTTTCAGAATGCAAAGATAATGTTCTATTCATCTTTTTTCATCATAACATGCAACATTTGACTGCCTATAGCAGGTGTGAATGTTGATTATAAATCTTAAAGGGCTGTAAGGGGAGAATTATAGTACTACAAATAGAGAAAGCAGAGAAGCAGTTTGTCAGATGTTGGAGGTCTTTGCTAAGTGATCTGAAAAGCCTGAAAAATAAGAATTTAAGTTGCATACTGATTCTTAAGTGTTAAGACTCCTTGGTCATTTTGTAATGTACTTTCAATCACCAGAGGTAAAGAGAGAAAATTGGAGTACTTCAAATAGTCCAAGCTTTGTTTTCAATGCTATATTGTATCATGGTAATATAAAATTAGATCATAATTTTTGTGAATTAGCAGACAATTTTTGTATCAGTTATTGAAATAATAACACCCTTACTTAATATTGTGATAATAAAATAGCATTTTATTGTATATCACCTCAGTCACTTTTTATTGAATAACAGATATTATTTTCACTAAAACACAAAAATGAATTATCTTGATAGATTTTACATTTGATATTTCATTTTACATTTGATATTTCAAAAACTGTGTGACTTACCTATCCTGTGTATAATTTTCATAACATCTGTATTTTCCTGTATAAAATTTGATTTTCTCTGAAGATTGAAAATTAATTCTTAAAAGTATTTATCTAATTTTTAATGCATGAACTTAACTGAACATATGTTATGTATACTCTAAGTGTTGTCTTACACTCTAAATATAAGCAACTTGGGATGCTATAGGAAATATACCATAGACTGGGTGGTATAAACAACAAGCATTTATTTATCATAGTTCTAGAGTCTGAGAAGTTCAAGATCAAGGCACTAGCAAACGTAGTGTCTGGTGAGGACTCTATTCCTAGTTTGAAGAAAACAATTTTCTGGTCGTATTTTCATTTGGCTAAGAGAGAGAAAGGAATCAAGCTCTTTTCTGCCTCTTCTTACAAGGACACTAATCCCATCCTGAAGGCTCTAAACTTACGATCTAATTACTTCCCATATTCCCCATCTCTAAATATACTACTACGATGGGGATAAGGGCATTGGCATGGATTTCACAGGGATACCAACAT
Organism: Moschus berezovskii; assembly: GCF_049115385.1. NCBI lineage: Eukaryota > Metazoa > Chordata > Mammalia > Artiodactyla > Moschidae > Moschus > Moschus berezovskii. The sequence goes on along the minus strand of NC_142465.1, from coordinate 20,403,800 downwards.
TCAGTTCATAGCAATTGTATTAGCATTTTCTATAGATTTTACTTTTTGAAATACTTCAGTGTTTCTTATTGAACTATCAATTAGGTAGTTGTTAAGTAACAGAGAAAATGCACAAAAGAAAGAATAGCTGTTTTGGTTTTGGAGGGAGGGAATATTGCTGTTCATTATCTTGGAATCAATATACTGCATTCATTTTCCAGCAAATGGAGACAGACATTTATGATAGCTTAGTTTTCTCATATTTAAATGATAAACAATACATGAAATAGCTGTTAATTTAGCCACCGTATTTATAAAGTTATTAGTAGCAGCTAATACTACTTTACCTGTAAAGAAGGGCATAAAAATTATTTTATCATTTAACAAACAATTATTCTTCGAAATCCATATGGTGCATTGAGTAGACAACCCAGATCTGAGTAATTCCAAGTGCTTAGTAACTGTTTTCCCATATCCACCTAAGACTCCCTACACTCCCTTAACCTGTTTCCCTTTCTCTACAGTGCTGCATGAATTATTTTTTCAAAACACGAATTTTGTATCCCCCCTTCTCTCTTGGGCTTCCCCTGTGACTCAGCTGGTAAAGAATCTGCCTGCAATGCGGGAGACCTGGGCTCGATTCCCGGGTTGGGAAGACCCCCTGGAGAAGGGATAGTCTACCCACTCCAGTATTCTGGCCTGGAGAATTCCATGGACTGTATAGTCCATGGGGTCACAAAGAGTCGGACATGACTGAGTGGCTTTCACTTTCCCTTTCCCTTCTCTCTTACACTTTGTGATATACCCCTAACACTTTAAAGTGTGTGAACAGACACTGACCTCCAATGTCTTTCCTTTTTTCCGAGGTTCAGTTAGAAAGAACCTGTGATAGACTCAGTTTCCACTTCCCTTATCGCCTCCTACAGGGCCAGTCTGCTCCAGCTCAACTAGCCTGCTTTGAGTCTCTTTTCCCACCGTTACATTCATTGATTCATTTAGTCGCTCATTTAATGAAAGCGGTTGCTCATGCTATTGCCTCTGTCATCATAAATGTTGAATTAGTTGCAATTCCACTTCCCTTTAGAAGTATGTGATTATTTTTCCCCTTCTTGCTTAGAATATGAATTTCTTGAAATTGTGCCTGGCATCTCTTTTGCTTACTAGTTTATGTTCTCTGTATTGAGTCCAGTTGTCAATACACAGACAGCGCTTTTTGTTTTCAAGAATAGTGAATTGATTAATATATTCTTTGGGTTCTGTGTGCTCTGCATGCTAGTTGTGATAGAATGATCTAGTCACAGAAATTCTCTCTTGTCATCTCTTCCCAAACTTCTCTAGACAGTTCTTGTGGTTGTTAGCTGGTAGGAAAAGTTGCTACAGAAAACGTCTGTTCCTAATGTCATCATGCATGGACTATAGCATCATGTAATTGTGATGAATGTCCTGACTAGGCAATTAAGCGCTATCAGGAATCTTGCAGTTAAATATTGGGAAGGAGGTAAAACTGGGGACAAAGATCAAGACCTTCGTTATAGTTGTCTGTCGCCCTATCACCAGGTTGTCATCAAATTTGATAAGGTATGGAATCACCTCAAGGAATGGTTCATAGCATTGGAATCGTGTCTCCTGCATTGAAAGGAATTTTAATAGAGCCTTTTACCCTTATAATATTAAAGAACAACTTTATACTCCAAAGTATTTGACAATCAGTACTACTAATTTATTCCTAGCCAGTTTGAAGACTAGATTGATTGTCTTTAACATAGTATTTGAATTTCATAAGTGTATCTATTTTTACTCATAAATGATTAAGGTGAATACAATTTGATACTACTTTTATTATGAAAGAAAATGAATGAAGCTTCTCAGTTCATTCTCCATAACACAGTATTGTCAGGACCAATGGAAGATAGAGAAGTTAGGTATTTAGAATATTTTGCATTTAATTTACATTAATTTTTTTTAATTGGATACAATGGAAAGAAAACAGAGAAATTAAGCTTGGATCTTATTGTCTAATGATGAAACAGGCAATAATGAAAGAATCATGTGAATAGTAATAAAATAGCAATTGTAATTTTCTTGAAGGGAAGATATATAAGAAACTTGCAGTATAAAGTAAGATATTTATGTTAATATTTTATGACTTTCTCTAGTTTTGGGGATATAATTGAGATATGTATGTGACATTACTCTTTTTCATTTATGTTAAACTATCTGAACATATGACATTCATAATAATTATTTGCTTTTTGTCAATCAGACTTTCTTTATGTGCCTGCTTCTGGATTTAATCTTGTGGCCTCTCTTTACACATTAAAAAACTGTACATGTAACTATAGCATCACAAATGACTGATATCTTCACTTATGGTAAAAGCCAAGATGATCATGAAGTCAAAGGTTTCTCTGTTTAACACAGTGTACTCTCAATTATTGATATATTACCAGTAATCTTAAGATTGCAGTCGATATGTTAGCAAGATTCATGAAACTTATTTTTATTTCACATCTAAAATAGATCATATTAAGATAACAGATCATTCAGAAGAATATAAAAGCACAGTCCTTAGCTCATCTGTTGTAAATTAGACTTCTTGGCCTAGAGACCTGGTGAGTTAAACAAGAAACTAAGTTTTTTCACTATTCTGGAAACTGGAAGTCTACTGTCAAGATGCTGGTTTCTGGTGAGACCCCTCTTCCTGGCTTTTAGATAACCATCTTGTCTCCATGTCCTCAATTGACTTTTCCTTTGTGTTCATGCAGAAGGAGAGGGGAATATCTGGTGTCTCTTCATTTTCTAAATAGGATACCAGTCTTATCAAATTAGGGACTCACCTTATGATTTCATTTAACCTTAATAACTACTTTAAAGGGCACAGCTTTAGATTTATCTCATAGGAAGTGAAGAATGTGGGATGTAAACTATTGAATATTGAGAAGTATACTGTCAAAGATTATATCATGAGAATGAAATTTATATCATGAGAATGGAATTTCCATGAGGACAGAGTTGTGGATATATATATATTTTTGACCACTATATTCTCACAGCCTGAAACAATGCCTTGTTCAAAATAAAGTCCTCTAAAGTGTTAGTCAAATGAAAAAAACAGCACATCATTTAGTCACACCAACTTAATTTCCTATAAGGACTTTACAATTCAACTGAATCATTGCCATAATATCATGAAGCAAAGAGAAATATGGTTTTGAGAACCTGTACAGTTTATTGGAGCAGACACTTTCATACTGTCATGGGTTTTCCTTGTTGTCGTTTTTCTAAGTTAAGAATGCTGTTAACATCTTAATACTCTGTTCACTTGTAAAAATTTCTGATGATGACCTAAGATTCAACATTCATGACTTCTTACTTAGAGAACTGTTAATGTATCCTAAATTTAGGGCTTCCCTGGTGGCGCAGGGGGTAAAGAATTTGCCTGCAATGCAGGAGACCTGGATTTGATCCCTGGATCAGGAAGATCCTCTGAAGAAGGGATTTAATGTTAACATTGAAGTCTTAGGCAACACAAAAATAAATACATTATTGTTTAATAAACATTAATTTTAAAGTTTTGAGGCCATATATAATCAGGTAATAAATGAATAGAGAATTGACATTTGTTTATCTGTTTTGTAAGAAAACTCTATTGCATTAATTTGAGCGCACAATAAAAATAGCCATTCAGTTCAGTTCAGTTCATTACCTTTTATTAAAACCATTATACTATTTTGATGATCTGTATTGAAAAGTGGTATTATTTCCACAAAATTCACAAGGAAATTGCTTCAGCTGTTTGTTTTCCTTCACCTTTTTAAATCATTTTATAATTTGTCTTCTGTGTGAGGTAATCAGAATGCTGTAGAGAAAAGATTTTAGAAATAAGCATGAAAACATTATAATCCCTGACAGCTAAACTGCTTCCTAGCTGTGTGTTCTCTGGAAATGTATGTATACTTTGCTTTTCCCGCCAGGCTGTATGATATACTGAATACCAGGGGAAATAAAAAGAGGCTCCATTCTGCTCTTTTAACAGAGGTTCTTTTTGTTTCATTTAGTTTTCGTTTTGCAGTAGTAACTGCTTTATGTTGAACTAGTTGTTTAGACAATTAAATACTGATCTTTGTATTTTATTAAAATCAATTTAGATTTTATTGACTAGAAAACTAATAGTATCAGTGTATGTCTCTGTAAATAATACATTCTGTTGCATACTATGCAGGTGAATTTTTAAAGTTTTGAAAATACAAAAATAAAAGACTTGTGTTTGGTAGGAAAGAAGCCTCCTAGAGATCCTGTGCTCAACATTGGCAGATGGGTAATTTCAAAACTGGGCTGACTCAAATCACATAAGGCTGTGACCTTTCCCTTGTTATTTGTCACTAACAAGCTTAACAGCAGTGTGGATGTTAGTGACAAATGTAAGAAAATAGGTCATCTTTGCTCATTTTGAATATAGTAGGTGCCTCTTTTCTTAGATGGTTGTCAAATTAACCCTGGGAATATTTTTCAGGTGTCAAGTTTACATTGTTAAATTTTGATGTATGGATGTTTGGCTTTATTTTGATGCCAACAAATTTAGTGTTTCTTAAATTTATTCAAGTTTCTCTTCCACCAGCTTTTATTCAATTAAATTTTAGTACAGAGACATTTAATGAAGAAGAATCTACTCTAGTCTTTGCTGTCTTTTGTAAAATGCATGCTATGTGTTTTGTAAAATAGGCATCTTTTCTATTTTTATGCAGATTATCTCTTTTACTGTCTCACTCTCATTTTTTTTCCTCACACATGTGCATGTACACACAAACCCACACCTGTGTTATGATAGAAAATTGCAAATATTCTTCAACGTTAGGACTTTTGAAATTGATCCTGAGGATGTACAAACATTTTCTTTATCCTTCAACTCTTCTGTGAGGATGGTATTATCTTCATTTTGCTATGGTAAAAAGATATTCTGCAAGAGAATGGGGTTTGATTCAGTTTTCTTGATGAATAAATTTTGGAGCTGGGATTTGAATCTTAGTTCATCTGGATCTGCAGGCCATACTCATCCTATTTTCCTCCCTGTAGAAGTAAAGGGATAAGAAAAAAATATAATGGGATTAATTTAAAAGAAATTATTACTAGAGAGGCTGGTTGCTGAGTATTATTCAAAATTCAAAATTTTGAGTTACACATAGAGAATTTATTTTAAAATGTATTGGAGACTAACGTCCCAGTAAAACCATTTTTTCCCTAATTTTATCAGTGCTTCTTTTATGACTTAAGGTTGTACTACTATTTCAAATACACAGAAAGCAGTTGAAAGTATATTTCAAAGAACCTCTGGAGTGGACCAGTAATAGGAGAAACTACAATTTTTCCATTTAGTCTTAAAATGAAAGGCACAAGCTTTCTTCACTACATATTCTTCTTCTGATGGCCCCCAATCCCAGCTCCCTGGCTTTCCAAAGCTAACACCCTTGATTAAGAGGACATCTGTGCCAAAGACTGCTTGGAACTTTTCCAATCACAAAATTCACAGGCTCTGGCTGCTTTTTATTCATTTTCTCTTACATATCCATCAGTGACTCAAGCCAGACACCAAGCCAGCCAGCACACTGTTTGATCTGCCAAAGCAACCCGTGAAAGAGGTAAATCAGTCCAAGTCTGATAAATTATCTGTGAGCAAATTAGATATTCTTCTAGCAAGTGTCCACACTGTAACCAAGCAGAGATGACAATTCACAGGCTACTCATTGGAATACATCAGCAAGAACATTTTTGTAACCATGGTAAATGTACTAAGCTATTTTTGAAGCATTAAACTAAGCTTATATTTGAATTTAATAGAGGGATTGGGCCACATCACTAAACACAAAGCAACATTGTGATTTGGCAATTTACTATTGAATTTCATACGTTAATCTTACAGAACTAGTTACATTAATCCTCTAAAGTTATATATTTATGTGAAAACCAAGATAGCTTCTAGGTATAATTTTAGTTGGTTGTGATTTTTAGTTAGTTGGGTAAGCAAGTTTTAAACTATAATTGGTTTTATGTGGATAATGACCAGTCAGAAAGAAACTGTATCTTTTCATAATTGATATTTTTGGCTGTGTCTTAACAATCATCTTTCTAAAAAGTTACTCATGTGTCTCACTTGATTCAGACACAAAAGAAGAATGGGAGGGAAGTAATCTAACGTGTAAAACACTGTATTAGGAATTTGCATTTATATATTCAGCTACTTATTTCTGGAAAATAATTATTACTCATATTTTATATATGGTAGAACTGAGGCTTATAAAATTATGTGATCATGAATTAACAAATGGATCTTATTCTGTTCAGTAGTTTGAATTCTCTCCTATATCATATAAGGCTCTGCTAAAGCTACCGATTTAAATGACTATTTAGAAACTTCAATAGTTTCCAAAAGTTTTACTTTCCATGTTAAGCTATAAAACAGTTGGGGGGATAAGAGATCTTAAATAAATGTATCCTCCATGTCAGCTAATAAAAGACATAGTACCTGGAAATAGTTATCTGACTATAGACTGCAGACCAATATAGATTAATATAAGTGTTCTTACACATCCATAATTTTTAGCACCATTAAATTAGTATAATATATTGTAAGTAGCCACTTAAATGCAATATATCCAAAATTAAAATTTTTTGTGAGTTTTCTATTTCTCTTCTCTGAAATTATTTCCCAATCTTTTCTACTGTGGTAGCTGTTTCTATTGTCTACTTGGTCCCTGAGCTAAGAAACCTTTAATTATGCTACACTACTCCTTTTGCTCAACTCCTATATGTACTCAGTCATCAAGTACTATAGATTCTACCCTATTATTATTCCCCAAATCTGTCTTACATTCTCATGTTTATAACAGACACTCAACAAATATATTTTTATTAAATTGTTAAATAAAGTGCTAGTTTGTGAATATGTATATATTATTTTATTTCATACATTGCTATATATCATATATGAATTCCTTATATAGTATAGATATTTGTTGTATATGCTAGTTATATGTATGAATGAAAAAACGAATGGCTGCTCTTGTCTTTATCCACATCAGTTCAGTTCAGTTGCTCAGTCGTGTCCAACTCTTCATAACCCCATGGACTGCAGCACGCCAGGCTTCTCTGTCCATCACCAACTCCTAGAGCTTACTCAAATTCATGTCCATCAAGTCAGTGATGCCATCCAACCATCTCATTCTCTGTCGTCCCCTTCTCCTCCAACCTTCAATCTTTCCCAGCATCAGGGTCTTTTCCAGTTAGTCAGTTCTTCCCATCAGGTGGCCGAAGTATTGAAGTTTAAGCTTCAGCACCAGTCCTTCCAATAAATATTCAGGACTGATCTCCTTTAGAATTGACTGGTTTGATCCTCTTGCAGTCTAAGGGACTCTCAATAATCTTTTCCAGCACCACATTTCAAAAGCATCAATTCTTCGGTGCTCAGCTTTCTTTATAGTCCAAATTTCACATCCATATGTGACTCCTAGAAAAACCATAGTTTTGACTAGATGGACATTTGTTGACAAAGTAATGTCTCTGCTTTTTAATATGCTGTCTAGGTTGGTCATAGCTTTTCTTCCAAGGAGCAAGTGCCTTTTAATTTCATGTCTGCAGCCATCATCTGCAGTGATTTTGGAGTCCCCCCAAAATAAAATGTGTCACTGTTTCGATTGTTTCCCCATCTATTTGCTGTGAAGTTATGGGACTGGATGCCATGATCTTAGTTTTCTGAATGTTGAATTTTAAGCCTACTTTTTCACTCCCCTCTTTCACTTTCATCAAGAGGCTTTTTAGTTCTTCTTTGCTTTCTTCCATAAGCATGATGACATGGTTTATCCACATGTTTTTGTGTTAAATTACATGGTTTATGGCTCAGGCGGTAAAGCATCTGGCTACAATGCAGGAGACCTGTGTTCAATCCCTGGGTCGGGAAGATCTTCTGGAGAAGGAAATGGCAACCCACTCCAGTATTCTTGCCTGGAAAATCCCATGGACAGAAGACCCTAGTAGGCTACAGTCCATGGCGTCACAAAGAGTCAGACACGACTGAGCAACTTCACTTTCACTTTTCACTTTCAGAAGGTTTATCCACATGGTTTTGTGTTATAGTTAAGTTCGTTCTAAACACTCTCCAGTTAGGGAGACAGAGAGGCAACTAACCAGTTTGCTAATCCACAAGAGGAGTGTTTGTCTGAGTAAACTATTTTAGAGAGTTATTTGCAGCTCTTTACTAAACAGGCATCTGTTTATGTTAAGGGCTTCCCAGATGGCTCAGTGATAAAGAATCTGCCTGCAATGCAGGAGACCCAGGTTCCATCCCTGGGTCAGAAAGATCTCCTAGAGAACGAAATGGCTACCCACTCCAGTCATAACCTGGAGAAGTTCATGGACAAAGGAGCCTGGTGGGCTACAGTCCATGGAGATCCAAAGAGTTTATGTTAAAGGTCTTCTGTCTTTCATAATTAAATGTGTGGTTTTCATAAGTTAAGGTTTTGGTATATGTATACCAAATTTTGGCAAGCCACTCCAGTACTCTTGCCTAGAAAATCCCATGGATGGAGGAGCCTGGTGAGCTGCAGTCCGTGGGGTCGCTAAGGGTCGGACATGACTGAGTGACTTCACTTTCAATTTTCACTTTCACACATTGGAGAAGGAAATGGCAACCCACTCCAGTGTTCTTGCCTGGATAATCCCAGGGACGGGGCCTGATGGGCTTCCGTCTATGGGGTCACACAGAGTTGGACATGACTGAAGTGACTTAGCAGCAGCAGCATACCAAATTTTAAAGTAAATTAAAAAACTAAACACCAATAATTATTTCTATTTAAGTTTACTTGATATACAGATAAGCCATTATGTTGATTCTTTTCTCATCAGTATTTCTCTTATTTCCCAGAATTGTCTGTCTTCTGGGTGTTATTTTATTACAAAGTTATGTACTCATGAGACCTCATTATATATCCAACTTTATTTTCAGTCATCAAATTAATGTATTTATTAAGATAAAGCATGATAATGACTGAATAGTTACTTTCTGCAAAATGTGTCTTACAATCTTTAAAATAAAAAATGAAACTTGTGTAGTAATAAAGAATGATATTTTAGGTTAAGGAAAGCTAATTGGAATTAAATTGTTAAATGTAGTGAATTATTTCAGATACAAACAGAATGGATGCAAACATGATTTATTTTTTCAAAAGGAGAAAAGCAGGAGAATAACATGAACACTTGAAAATAGAGTTAAGCCCAACTGTGAGGTGTATAACTTTTCAAAGAAGTATATCAAAAGTCTCTGTATTTATGCATTTGCTTGTTTTCCTTCTCTTAAGTTTAGTTGCTTGGATAAGAGTTAAGAGTTTAACAACAACAACAACAAAATAAGCACTTTAGAAGTTGTTTTTATTTAACTTGGATGTGTTAAACTATTATGTTTTGGCCAAATAGAGTTAATAGTCTAATATAAATAAATTAATATATATTTAATTATTTATTTTATTCAAACAGGAAATTACATAGATGCATTTATTATATTATGTATAAATATAAATAAGAGTTTAAAAAGTTCTTCCCTTGAAGAAGCTCAAAATCTTTTCCTAAGGATATGTGCCTATACAATTTATATTATGAACAAGTAGTTAAAAGATATGAATAAATATTGTTAAATTTATTGTACAATACAATCACAAGGCCCATTGTGCTTGTAAATGACCAAATTTACTGTTTCTTTTTCATACTCAATAATAGGGGACATTTTAGGAAGTGTTTGAGGCAGCTGACTTGTCTGTTTACTGGTGCCACCATAACAGAGTATAACAGACTGAATGGATTAAACAAGAGACATTTATTTTATTATATTTCCAGAGATTCTAAATCCAAAATCAAAGTGTCAGCTGGGTTGCTTCTTTTTGACAGGCAAAAGGGAAGGCTCGTATTCCAGGCCTCCATCCTTGGTTAATAGATGGCTGTCTTCTCCCTGTATCTTCACATCATCTTCCCTCTGTACATGTCTGTTCAAATTTCCTCTTCCTAACCCTACTAGATTAGGGTTTACAAAAATGACCTCATTTTAATTTAAATACCTCTGTTATCTCCAAATATGGTCACATTCTGAGGCATTAGGAGTTAGAACTTCAGCAAAGGAATTTTAGAGGGATACAATTAAGTCCACCGTACTCCACCCTTTGACACCTTAAATGTTACACCTTCTCAAATGCTAAGCACGTTTCAGTTCAGTTCAGCTCAAGACCCCAAAGTCTTAACCTATTCCAGATACAAATCTAAGTCCAAAATCTCCTCTAAATATCATGCACATCAGATATGACTGAGAATTGAGGTCTGATTCATCCTGAAGGAAAATGTCTCCTCACCTATGATACTGTGAACCACATAAGGTCTTTATTATTAAAATGCAATACAATAGACATAAGATACACATTTTCACTTCAAATTGAAGAAATCAGAAAGGAAAAAAGAGTTAATGATCCCAAGGAAGACCAGAAAACTGAAAGTGGCTCAGTCACATCTAATTCTGCAACCCTGTGAACTTTAGCCCATCAGGTTCCTTTATCCATTGAATTTTCCAGGCAAAAAGACAAGTGGGTTACCATTTCCTTTCCCAGGGCATCTTCCCAACCCAGGTTTGGAACTAAAATCCTCTGCTTTGCAGGCAGATTCTTTACCTTCTGAGCCACCAGGGAAGACTCAGAACTATCAGGGGAATTTCCATTAGATTTTAAGGTTCTGGAATAACTCTTTGGATTAGTGCTCTGTCCTCTCAGCCCACTGGGGTGGCAGTCATGTCTTTTATCCCACCAGGGTGGTGTCCCCCCTCACCCCCATGGCCTTGAGTGGGAAATAAAATATGTAATTACTGTAAACCATAAATATTTTCTCAGAGAGTTTAAAGTTTGTATCAATATAAATTTCTCATTAATGTACATTAATGCAGGTACTTTTTGATGCACACATTATTATCACCATAAGTTGAAATTGATAATGAAACTGTGCTTTGTTTCCCCTTCTGTTTGCTTATAGAAGGCCAATGGGTTACAAAAATTTTTGCTTTGTTTGGAAATATAGGCTAATTTATACTCTTTAGATCATGAAAAAAATAACACCAACTGCTGAACACAGAATCCAACAGGATGTAGCAAATAACACGATTATTCTTACTGTGTTTTAGATATAAAAACCCTAAATCCTAGGTGAGTTGATCTATAAGTATAGTTATAGTTGCCAATTATAGATCAATTACTGTGTGCAGGCATTTTACAGATATACAATTTGTTTTTGTTGTTGTTTAGCTGCTAAGTCATGTCCTACTCTTTTGTGACCTCATGGACTGTGGCCTGCTAGTTTCCTCTGTCCATGGGATATCCCAGCAAGAAGGCAAGAATACTGGAGTGGGTTGCCATTTCCTTTTCCAGAAGATACACCATATATAACACACATATACATATTTATGTATATTATTGAGTGCAAGTTGGTATATCTGACCCTCTGTCAATGAAAATGTGTGCCTATATTACAAAATGCTTAAAACTGTGTGAAATAATAAAATTTATTGAAATTGTCTACAGAATCATTATAAATTAATTTTGGTAGTATTCAAAACATATATATGGACACTAGTGAAAAAACAAATATAATTTCTCCCTTTAGTTCATAATTTATTTTGACATGTAATGTATATGCAAAATAGTAATTAAAATCCAGTAAGCATATAAATGAGATATTAAATAAGGCCTATATTCAATCAGTATAGATTTAGATATGGTTGTAAAATAAAAAAAAATGCTATATTAGAATACTATTATGAAAGGAATAGATTGTAGAGTTATTATCCTACCTAGCTTCCAATAAACCCTTTAAAGGCAAAAGTTAATTAAAAATGAGAGAATAGATTCATCATTTTGTTTGGTAGCCAGAGAGATAGAGCTTACTTTTGTTGTTTCCCTTATTATTTATATACAAATTTGTGTTTTGAATCATGTTTGATGTTTTTCTCTTGATAATTTCTCTTTGTGGTTTCAACAAAATTAAACATGAACATGAGGATGTAATTCATTATGCTTTTTTTGAACCAATGACAATGACTTAAGATAAGCTTATTTTGTCATATTTTATCTATTCTTCTCAAAGTATCAGAAATTCAATAATGTACATTTTGTAACAAAATGTCCTGAAGAAGCATAAATTCTATAGACAGCAGAAACATATCAGTATTTTATTTATACTGAACACCTGCAGACTCAGATTTTTTCCACTTGCTATTCATTTGGAAATGGGAGAAAAGAGCAGTGAGCATCATCAATGTAGCTCTTATTTGTCTACTTTGAACCTGCTATTGCTTTCCGCTGATGTGTTTTTCCACTTCGGGAACATTTTCATTGTTTATTTGTTAGCATGTGTGGAGACTTTAAACAAGAGATAAACATATTTAAATGTTGAAAGTACCTTACAAAAGGCTTCTGATTTTTCATAAAATATATAATGAAATATTCAAAGGGTTTTTCATAACTTACTTAACTGAGGGAAAATGCTGAGTCCCACAAAACTAAGGTGATGTAAGTTATCAACCATCATAATAACAGAAAAAGTTTTCTCTTGCTGGTTTAAAAAACTGAGCTGCCTCATGTGACAGAGTCATGCTGCCAGGTCACAAGGATGGCCTCTAGCTGCTGATCCTGACTCCCACAGCTGGAAGCAAGTGAGAAATCCTAGTCTTAATTTTGTCAACAACCCGAAGGAGGTTGCAACAAGATCTGTGGCCTCTTGGAAGAGTTTGACACCCTAGCCATCACCATGAATTCTGCCTGTTCAAAACTGAACATAGGACCTAGCAAGTCCATTGTGGTAGGCTGACGACAGCTCCTCAAAGATAATATGTGTTAATCCCTGGAACTTATGTGTTCTGTCCACTCAGTCATGTTCACCTGTTTGTGACCGCATGGACTGCAGCCCCCCAGGATTCTCTGTCCATGTATTTTCCAGGCAAGAATCCTAGAGTGGTTCACCATTTCTTCTCCTATGATATTACCTTAAATGTGAAACGACTTTGGAGGAGTAATTCAGTTAAGGATCTGAAAATGGGAGGTTGACCCACATTATCCAGTGGGAGTTCTCTATTGTCAAATGCATGGCCAAATAAATCAATGATGAAATGGTCTCAGATCACACACACACAAAAACATTTTCAGATGAGTGAGTCAAAAGTCCCAAATGCCTCATTTAGTTGAAGAAAGTGGAAAGAAAGAAAAAAAGAACTCTGTAAGCTAAATTCACTACTAAGGGACAGAACAGAAGCGTGTGAGCAGAAGCTCTTAGCAGAAGAAATAGGCAGCAGTCTCAGCATTAGTAAGGGATGACTTCATCTGCCCTCAAGAAATAATCAGCAGCCCCAGGCAGACCGTGTGTCTTGTCTTTTCACAATGCGGTGCTGACTTCAAATTTATTTTGCATTTTGGAGAGTGATATTCTATACATAAATTAATAAACAAGAGGAAATGTTTTTAAAAGATTAGCCCAGTGGGCACTAGATGCAAAGGTTCTTAGGAGAGAGAGGCAAGAAAATCAAGAGATTAGAAGACAGTGGAAAAGTGGAAACAGAGAGTGGAGTTTGAGAACAGAGGAAGGGGCCACAAACCAAGAAATACAGGAGCAACAGAAACTCAAAAAAGAGGTAATGGAATCTCCCCTGAAAGCATGCAGCAAGAAACAGCCTTGCCAACACTTGACACCTCAGCTTTAGTTTAGTGAAATTGACTTCGGGTTTTTGATCTCCAAAAACATAACAAATATAAATTTGTGTTGTATTAAGCAACTAAGTTTGTGGTAATTTATTGTAGCCATAATAGGAAACTAATACATTTATGCTGATTCCTGACCCACAGAAACTGTGAAATAATAAATTTGCATTGTTCTAAGAACCAGATTTGTGGTCGTTGTTATACAGCAACAGAAAACACAGTGTCTGTAGATAATTGCAGTTATTCCACAAAGATATTTAATCTCAAACGCCTTCTGTTCTGTCTCTCATATGACCCAAATTAACTAATATTCAAGCCAAATTAATCAAGTTACAGACCTTTAAAAACAATATACTGTTGCTTGCATGTAACATTCACCAAGCAGAGCATAGCCTTTCCTTTTTATTTTCTTTTATTAAATGCCATCATTCAATGAAAACTATCTTAATCAGCTTAGACTGCTATAAAAAATTACCATAGACTGGATGAATTAAACGACAGACACTTGTTTCTCACTGTTCTGGAGGCTGGGATTTCAAGATCAGCATGCCTGCATGACTGGATTCTGGTGAACGCGCTCTTCCTGATTTATAGGTGATGGTCTTCTGGCTGTGTCCTCACATGGAGATGAGAGAGAAAGAAAAAACTTTTTTTTTCTTTTTTAATAAGGACACTTTAACCCCATCATAGAGCTTCATCCTCATAACTAATTATTTCTCAGAGGTCCCATTGTCCTTTTAGGGGTTGGGGTTTCAACACATGAATTTTGAGGAGACACAAACGTGTCCTTAACAAGGACCATTTCTCAGATCCAACTTGCCTAAAACATTATGCCCACACGAGAAATGTTTAAATATTTTCTTGAGGTATAAGTGAATACAATACATTATACATATTTTGAGTGTACAATTTGGTAATTAGTGACATATTTATACACTGTGAAAATATGACTAAAATTAAGGTAGTGAATATATCCATCACCCCCAAAAGTTGCCTCATGCCCTTGGGTAATCCTTTGCTATACAATCTTCTTTGCACTGAACCTCCCCAGGTAATCACTGATCTGCTGTCAAAATAAGTATGCTTGTTCCAAAATTTTATGTAAGTGGAATTATATCCTATACTCCTTAGTCTACCTTCCTTCACTCCTTATAATTATTTCAAGATTCATTCCATGTTTCTGTATTAGTTTTCTCCCCTAAACTGAGTACTTTCAGAAAAATGTCACTAGTTCAGGGAATCTTTGCAACTCCAACTGGATCCTCCTTCCTTTGCTATGGCCTAGGCATACTCTCAGTGGGCTGAGGCAATGTGGGATGTAGCACTTTGTTTCTTATTTCCAGTGTGAAACTCACTATTTTGTTTCTCGTTTCTCAGGGATCACTCCCCTTCCTCTCCTGATGTCTTAAAAACTGTGTAATATGTTAATATTTGTGTTGGATTTTTTTCCCTTTGATTGTTTCAAGCACAAGAGTCCTTAATATGGATGAAAGTGGCAGCTCCAAACCATTATGAATTCTCATAGAATTTATTACTGTAATCACTCATTTTTCATTTATCATTTGCTATTTTGAAAAGATGCTTACCTTTTCATCTATAAGCTAAGAAAGATGAGTAAGTCCTTATATTTTATTCTAAATCTGTCACCAGTACAGTGCTTTGCTTAGGTTTGTATTCAGGAATACACAAAGCATATTATATTAGAAACTTAAAGGCGATGCAAGGAAAGTGAGCTCTTGTGGAGATGTATGATGTGATTCTTAGAATTAACGATTTTCCCTGTGAAATATCTACTGTTTATGATTTGTTTGAGTTTGAGAGCTATAGCAGTGTGTAAATATGAGTACATGGAGAAATCTCCAGAACCAAAGAGCTTGTCTTTGAATTTTGATTTTGTCACTTACCATCTGAATGAATTTTTAAAATTTCTTGAGGCTATCTGTGCCTCAGTTTCCTTATCTATCATGGGGAGAGATGATTAATAAATGAAATTAGCACAAAAAGTTGTGTAAGAATTTGGTAAGTTAACAGAAGAGTAAAGTAATAGCAATTTTACCTAAGAATTTACCTAAGTAAATGTTAAAGTTATTTCTTTAAAAAGCACTTAGAAATGAAAAAAGTGCACTAGCTTTGTTTTCTAAGGGTTTGTGGCATATCAAAATTTTTGCATCCAAATATGTGTTTCTGTGATAAGCTACCAACTTGGTCTGGCAAATCCATTAGTGATGAATGCATGTGTGCATGCTATGTCGCTTTAATTGTGTCCAACTCTATGCAACTGTGTGGAATGTACCCTGCCAGGCTCCCCTGTCCATGAGACTCTCCAGGCAAGAATACTGGAGTGAGTTGACATGCCCTCTTCCAGGGGATCTTCCCTAATCCAGAGATTGAACGCAGTGTCTCATAGGTCTCTTGCATTGACAGGTGGGTTCTTTACCATGAGCACCACCTGGGAAGCCCCCCTTTAGTTGAATATGATCTTAAAGTTTTAAAGAAGCCTATTTTTGTGATCCTGATGTGAAAACCAAAGGAAACTTGTGTAACTGAAACACAGTTTGTTGAGTGTCAGTAAAAACTCTCCCACCTATTATAAGATAAATGTAAAGAGTCTCAATATAAAATGTTCTTTGGAAATTTTGAAAAGAAGTCTTTTGAGAAAGGTGTTTTTCCCACATATTTTTCAGTTCACCCTGGGGATACAATATGTGATATCCATTGGTTCCATAGTAACCGAATTTAAGCAGTTTTAAAAGTGACCAGATATGACCCATACAAGACATAAGAATTTCAGCTGTTAAAATTGAGGTGAAGCTATGGTTTTAGCTGAATTGGAAACTGAATTACTGCTTATTGTCAAGCAGAACAGTTATTTTTAATGCGTTGGGGTTAAGGTCATTGGGAAGACAAGAATCACAGGGTTATATCACAGTGAGCTGTCTCGACTGTAGCAAGTGAACAGTTCCATTTTTGACTATCTTTTATATTTTTAAAGCAAAATACATACACTAAGAAGAATAATCCTGATATTAAAAATATCAAGCTGTATGCAGGTATCAAATCTGTAGGCAGCACTGTAAATTATTCTAATAGCACGAGTGAGCAGAGGGTTCCAGTGATAAACCTTGAGGAAAGTGGATGGGGTACATGCAAATCCAGGTCCCTGTACTTACAGGCATACTATTTAAAAGCACCTCTTCAGTATGTTTAGCCTGCTGGATTTCATTGCAGGCATTTAATTAAAAAATAATTTTCTTGTTAAAATTTCAAATTATCTCCATTACAGCATTTTTACCCCTTACTTGGGGCAAATATACATTAGTACAGTGCACAAAATACATTTTAGGGTATTTTGGCATGTATTTCTTACAGATTTACTGAGAACTATTCTGATCATAACTTTTAGATAAATCAATCAATGTCAATATGAATATAACTTAATTTAGTTTGGCCAAGGCTTATTACCATTACTTCATTATCAAATTAAAGTGAAGTTGACACTTTGGTTCACCAGAAACCTAATTACTACTTAGTTTTTAGAACAATTATCTTTCAGTGCTTGAGGGTAAACCAATAGAAATGCCAAAACTAAAAAGGTTTTATTTCAGCTGTCCCTGTACTCTGTATTCCATACCAGTATATAGCCCTTTCTTTCATGGATTTGAAGAAATGTTGTAGTGATATGGTATAGCAAAATTATAATGATGTGATAAACTATACAGAAAATAGTTTCTACTGACAGTATTTGGTGAGCAGCATTTAGCTTTTTAGTTTTAGGTTTATTTTTAAAATTTTCTTCCTATTAAAAACAGTAATATGATACTTGGTCTATATGCTTGATATAATGGCTGTTAAAATCAAATAAAACAAAAGATATGATAATATTTACAGAGGTATAGAATTCCGAGGAAAATGGGTAATTAGTGTGGCTTGGAGGAGGGTGTTTATTTATTACTGTGAAATGAATTGTGTCTTCCCTCAAATTCATATGTTGAAGCTCCAACCCCTAATGTTATGTCTTTTAGAGATGGGGCATTTAGGAGGTAATTAGGTTTAGATGAGGTTGTGACATTGAGACCCTCAAGATGGAATTACCACTAGTG
Source organism: Moschus berezovskii (assembly GCF_049115385.1). Classification (NCBI taxonomy): domain Eukaryota; kingdom Metazoa; phylum Chordata; class Mammalia; order Artiodactyla; family Moschidae; genus Moschus; species Moschus berezovskii. The sequence goes on along the minus strand of NC_142465.1, from coordinate 20,385,955 downwards.
CCCTCACAAGAGAAATCAGAGATCTTGCTTGTGTTCTCTCTCTAGATATGCCGAAGTCCATGTACACTGCAGCAAGAAGGCAGCCTTCTGTGTAATAGGAAGAGGGCTCTCAATAGAAACCTAATCTTGGTCTTGAACTTCCTATTTTCCAGAACTGTGAGAAATAATTTTAATAAAATATAATTTTCATAACCTAGATTTTTGATGAGCATGCTATAGCATATTCAGAAGTCAAGCTACAGTGTTGTATGTATGAAACATATACAGTGTTATAAACCAGTGTTACCTCAGTTAAAAAAAAATAAGGGAATAATTTTAATAATAAGAGGCCCACTCTTACTGACTGAATCAGCATCCTTGAGATTGGGACCTGTGATAAAAGTGATTAGCAGTTACAGCTTTTTCAACTGAGCTATTTTACTTCTTGGGAGACATGTTACTTTTCTATGAGGCTCTACTTAAGCATTTATATAAGGATTGACTGCATTTGCACAGAGTTACTAGAACCCTACTTATGCCAAATTATTTCTCCTATATCTCAATAGACCCTTTTCAAAGAGGCTGCTGCCATTCGTCTGCTCAGTCATGTATGACTCTTTGTAAACCCATGGACTGTAGCCTGTGAGGCTCTTCTGTCCATGGGATACTTCCCATTTATGACATTTTGACAATATATACTTCATCTCAATTTACTCCCATGGGAACCAAGAGGAGAAAATTAACAGTCCAACAAATATGGTGATTCCTACAACTATTATACTCAAACTGTATGCTATGTACTCTGGGCTTCAAGATGACCAAAATTGTTCCTATAATTGAACTGAATAAACATTGATTTTAAATTGACATTGATATTAAATCCAAATATATTTATATTCTCAGTAGCTCTTAGCATACGTGTGATGCAATGGTACTTACTTCGTTTTGAATCTCTGCTCAGGAGCTTCTATTACTGAAGGGAAATCTTTCTTCAAATGGATAGATGTCTTTAGATTTTATGCCCTCAGAGTCCTTGTTTTGAGTTTCACTCAATGGTCTTTGCCATGTAACATAGTGTTTCCCCAGCCTACTTAACCAAGATGTTTGATATGGAAGTCAGGTTTGTTTAACATTATTTATTTGATTTAAAAAGACTGAAGGATGCTACTTTTTAAAAATCAGAGAACATTTTTGAAATCTGATACACTAAACTTTAGTAATTCTTTACTTCATTCTTTTTCTTACCAATTTTATGATCCTTGGAGGATTAAACCATTAGGATTGTCTTTAAAATGGAAAAATCACATCAGAGGAAAGCTAGTACTTTGCATTCAATGACAGTTATTGTTTCTTTATAAAATAATTGAATGAAGTTACAGGTTTTTCATTAGAAACCTTATCAAAGTAAAAGTATCTATGTATTTTATGCCAATTAATATGGTGAAAAATAAAATAGAAGACAAATTGTTAAAGTGCTTAAGAGTTTGTGTGTTGACATAGGTTGTTTCTATATAACATTAAGCATTGAATTAAATATAAAAAGAGCAAGCCTGTTACTTAGAATGGAAGATAAGGAGAGAAGTATCTAAGCATTGAAAAAAGATGCCATTCAAGATATCTAGTTGCTCTTAAGATTACTCTAAACATGTTTCTTTGCAGCTACTTTTGATGGCAAGCTCATCTAAACTGAAAGAGAGTTGACGAGGTTTATCATGTATAAACCAGATTGAGTGAGTTCCATAATGAGAGACTAGAAGGAAGAGGAAGCAGTTAAGTGTCAATTACCTTTTCAGAGGGCTTCCTTGGGGGCTCACATGGTAGAGTCTGCCTATAATACAGAAGACCTGAGTTCGATCCCTGGATCTGGAAAATGCCCTGGAGAAGGGAATGGCTACCCGCTCCAGTATTCTTGCCTGGAGAATTCCATGGCCAGAGGGAGCCTGGTGGGTCACAGTCCATGGGGTCACAGAGTCAGAAATAACTGAGTAAGTAGCACTTTTACTTTTTCAAGAAATTTGGGTATAATTAAAGAAGAAAAGGCTGAAGGAAAATGCATATTCCGTCAACTTAAAATTTATAATTAAATGCTCAAAGATTTAATTTTTTATTTTTTAAAAATTTTTAGCTGTGTTGGGTCTTTGTTGTGTGTGGGCTTTCTTTAGTTGCAGAGAGCAGGGGTTACTCTCTAGTTGCGGTGTGCTAGCTTTTCATTGATATGGCTTCTCCTGTTGTGGAATACTGGCTCTAGGTGCTTGGGTTTTAGTAGTTCCAGCAAGTGGACTCAGTAGTTGCAGCTCATGGGCTCTATGCACAGATGAAGTGCACAGGCTTACTTGCCCAGGAGCATGTGCAATCTTCCCAGTTGTTCAGTCACTCAGTCGTGTCCAACTCTTTGAGACCCCATGGACTGTAGGTGGTCAGGATTCCCTGTTCTTTACCATTTCCCAGAGCCTGCTCAAACTCATGTCCACTGAGGCAGTGATGTCATCCAACCATCTCATTCTCTGTTGATCCATTCTCCTCCTGCCTTCAATCCTTTCCAGCATCAGGACATTTTCTATTGAGTTGGCTCTTCACATTAGATGGTCAAAGTATTGGAACCTCAGTTTCAGCATCACTCTTTCCAACGCATGTTAGGACTGAATTCCTTTACGATTGACTGGATTGATCTCCTTGCAGGCCAAGGGATGCTCAAGAGTCTTCTCCAACACCACAGTTCAAAAACATCAATTCTTTGATGTTCAGCCTTCTTTATGGTCGAACTCTCACATCCATACAAGACTACTGAAAAACCATAGCTTTGACTAGATGGACCTTTGTTGGCAAAGTAATGTCTCTGCTTTTTAATATGCTGTCTAGGTTGGTCATAGCTTTTCTTCCAAGAAGCAAGCATCGTTTAATTTCATGGCTGCAGTGATTTTGGAGCCCAAGAAAAGAGAGTCTGTCACTGTTTCCATTGTTTCCCCATCTATTTGCCATGAAGTGATGGGATTGGATGCCATGATCTTAGTTTTTTGAATGTTGAGTTTTAAGCCAGGTTTTTCACTCTCCTCTTTCACTTTCATCAAGAGACTCTTTGTTCCTCTTCACTTTTTGCCATAAGGGTGGTATCATCTCTGTATCTGAGGTTATCGAAATTTCTCTTGGCAATCTTGATTCCAGCCTGTGCTTCATACAGCATGGCATTTTGCATGATGTACTCTGCGTATAAGTTAAATAAGCAGGGTGACAATATATAACCTTGACGTACTCCTCTCCCAATTTGGAATCAGTCCTTTGTTCCATATCTAGTTTTAACTGTTGCTTTTTTACCTGCATACATATTTCTCAGGAGACAGGTAAGGTGGTCTGACATTCCCATATCTTTAAGAATTTTCCACAGTTTGTTGTGATCCACACAGTCAAAGTCTTTAGCATAGTCAGTAAAGCAGAAGTAGATGTTTTTCTGGAATTCCTTTGCTTTTTCAATGATCCGACAGATATTGGCAATTTGATCTGGTTCCCAGAGAATCTTTCCAGACCAGGGATCAAACTGGTGTCCCCTGCATTGCAAGGCATATTCTTAACTATTGGACCACCAAGGAAGCCCTGACACTTTAAATTATTAATAAATTAATGTGAACAAAGGTCAGCTTGCTTTGCCTGAATTTTCTAGTGATAGAATTAAAATCTTTAATTTTCTCCATTTCTTGATGGAGATTTTGTAAGGTATAGCTTTGTAAACATTAAGAAAAATATTTTGATCCTAGCTCCAGTTTGCAGTACACATTTTCCACCTCTTGAGATCTCTGTAGATTCTCAGGGATTGATTACCATTTCCTTTTCTATTCTTCTTTGGTTTACATGAAATTATACAATGTATTTCTGACCCTGACTATTCCTCCCCCTACCCTGACTTGCATTCTATCCTCAGAACTCCTCTCTCTTCTTTCTATACATTACGCCTCAGTACTCTCATTCAGTCATAACTTCATCCAGTATTTTCACTCACGTGATTCCCAAACCTTAAAATCCTATATCCTTGAAGAGACTGGCATGTTAGAAACATGAACCAAAATCCCTAGTGATTCTGCTTTCACTAAAGAATATAGACCCGAAAATAAAATGTTGCGTACTTGACTCTTTGTCATCCTTCGTTTCCATCATGATAGATTCTTGATATTATGCAGAGATCATCACGCCTGTCTAAGGCAATTCTATGATCAGAACTGTTTGTAACATTTCTAACTGCCCATATTATCTGAAAATGAGCTGATGACAGCACCTAATATGATGACTATCTAGTGTGCTTGATAGTCATCCATTTGGTATTACTGTTTAGCATATTAATAAATCAAAATAACACTCTCTTATAATTACAAAATGCATGGTCAAAGCAATTTTGTTTATATTTGTATCTCCTTAGCCAAATATCAACTGCGAAACTGATAAATGAAACAACAGTGAGTAATATAGGGTGTGGGTTCTGTTTGTTCTTAAATCTACATAAGAATTGATGCTAATCAAACTAAACATCTTGGGTAACATGTGTTATAGAGCATATTATTAAATATTTCAGGATTCCCAGTTCATTGTGTGGATAGGAGTTTTTCTTCTTGATTCGTCAGTTTTGTTCCATACCTTCCCCATGTAAGTGACCTAGGTCTGTGATCTTTCATATTGAGCATATCAGCCATTTATTACCAGCTCTAATTTCCTTTCCAGCTTCCACTGAAAGTAAAAGACTGCTGGCGGTTTTTAATTTCATGTTAGACAGCAAAAGACATATCTGCATGATTAAAATGCCAGATTTCTGTATAACTGTTATCAATTATACTAATTAAGAGAAAATTGTAGTGAAATTTGCTCTGAGGAGGACAAAAATATATTGTGCTAAAACCTTTCTTAATGCACAACTGTCCACAGGCTATTTTATTTCTCATAGTATAGCTATATTTTGCCCAATTTTAAAGCAAAAAATGTCAGAAGACTTGGAAAAAAATGTAGTCGTAAGGAGAAATAATTGTGAAATTGGTACCTGTGAACATTATGAGTAACTACTTTGATGTGAATTGAAACAACCTTCACACAAGTGCAGGCTGATTAAATAGTTGAATTGACTAATTGTTTTAAAATATATGCCTAGTTGGACAGCCATTTAAATTCTCTAACAAGCTCGAGTTCAGAAAGTTTTTAGCCTTTTAGGAAAATGAACCTTATGGCTTAACAGCATTTTTACTAACATTTGGAAAATTACAGTTTAAATTTAAAATAATCATAGCTGGAAATCAGTATTTAAAGAGATTTTACATACATTTCCTCATTTAATCCTCATCGAAATCCTGCAGGGTAGGGGATATCAGAGGATGCTATGAAATTTAAGCAGCTTGTACTGGCATACAGAATCAAAATCAGGTCATCTAGTTTCAAGTTTAGTGTCACCCTCAGCTATTCATTTTTGTTTAAGTACCTAGTATACACCAGTACCTGGTAAGTATATCATAGATTGGGAATGGAAGGCACAATTCTAAATAGGTAATTTTTCTCTTTTTCTTTTTTTCACTTTCAAGTAGCTCTGAATGTAGCTACTTGATGTAGATGAGATAAGTAATTAGGTCATGTGATATTTTTAAAGTGTCATATGCAGGGCAAGTATAAGGTGTTTGGATAGAACCTAGAGATCTGCATTTAGAGCGGGCACTGAGAAGATGATATCTAAAATGATATCTTTTGGTTTTGCTCTAATTAGATCTGTGGAAATTAAAGATCCAGAAGAGTAAGGAGCATGTAAATGCATGTAAAGTAAAGGAAAATGTTGCCTATTAAGTGAACTGAAAAATTCACTGTTGGTGGAAGTTCAGTACTTCAGTGAGTAGGCGTGTAAACTGAAGAAATTCTCCAGTCTTCCCACCAACATTTAGAAATCTCTGGAAATATTTTTGTGTGTCCAAATGCCTGAGGAGCAGCATTACCAGGATCGAGTGGGTGTGGGGGAGATTTCGTTTCAGGGATAGTCCAGCACAGTAGGTAATTTTTCTCACCTCAACATGACAATTATGGGCTCCTGAGAAACACAGAGAACAGATCAACAGCCTTGGAGGGTCTCATGAGGTATTTGGGCTCTCTTTAGAGACACTCTTCTGGCCCACTGAAGGGTTTTTAGGAAGAGTGAACACGGTAAGATTTCTGCTTCAAAATCCCCTCTGCCTTGTGGAAAGTGATTTAGAGGGCGCACAGTTAAACACTAACACTGTGTAGTACACGCTGTACCTTGGAATGGGCAGATCTAAGAAAGCAAGGAAAATCTGGTCGGCACTGATAGAGTTTTACTGCCTTGACTCTTTCTACCGGAAAGTGGAGACATTAGCTTCCCTTGAGTAGAGTGCATGAGAAGGGAAAGTGAACTAGAAGGAACCCTAATAATAGTCCCCATAGAGTCTTAGGACTTCCCAGGTGACACTAGTGGTAAAGAACCCGCCTGCCAATGCAGGTAGGTATGAGACCTAGGTTCGATCCCTGGTTTCAGAAGATCCCCTGGAGGAGAGCACGGCAACTCACTCCAGTATTTTTGCCTGGAGAATCCCCATGGACAGAGGAGCCTGGTGGGCTACAGTCCATAGGGTCACAAAGAGTCAGATACGACTGACGTGACTCAGAGAGAGAGAGAGAGTCACAGAGCAAAAGCCAGAGAACGGTTGCTCTCTCTTCTCCAGGAAAAGACAGCTCTGCAATTCTGCCTCATTAAAGCAAATAAATAAATAAAGATATCTCAAATCTTTGTCTAGTTTAATTTCCTGCCATTAGATTTCTGTTTCTGCAACTGAAAAATATTCATTGATTCACATGGGGATAATCTATCAGAGTATTCCTTGATTCTGAAACATTATCAGAGACAGTGGCTCTCCATTTATATTTTAGCACTTTTATGAAAAACAAGACTCTTTATGGAGCCAAATGTATTCATCCATTTAGTAATTCTGCAGTGAATCCAACCATCCATCCATCCATTCAATATCATTCCAAAAGTATGTGTTGCAGGCACTGGTTAAACACTAGAGAAATATTTGCTTTTCACAATTTGGTCTTAAGGGGAGATATCTCAGGAATTCATCTATTTTTCTCTGCATTTTCAAGAGTAATGTATAAATTTGTCGTTCATACCTCCTTTACGTGCTTATTTATTTATAATTTAAGAAACTGTGTCTATTATATTGTGAAGCTTGGACTCCAATATCAGAATCACAAAAGTAAAACATAAATTGCATTCGTAGAAGTATGTGAATATCTTCTGATGTTGGAACTTCATTTCTATCAAATATCTCTTTAGCTCTTGGAAATACTTTGGTTCTACAGAAATGGGAAATTTCTTCATTCTCCTGATGTAAACTGCTTCATTTGCATGACTATTTGAATATGAATATATATATATATATGATTTTCTTTGTACAATTTAGTAAGTCTGGACCTTCTGTGCCATTTTAAAAGATGGGATGGCTTCAGTAGGTGGTGAAGAGCCTGTTAAAAACATTTTTATTTTACACAGGTGTAACACAGGTGGTACACCCTTTCCTCTCTGCCCCATAGGGTGTAGCTCTAACTACCCTCTAGGGAAGAGAAGGTTGGGTGAACAGCCTTACTATTTCTTCAGCTCAGTTATTACCTGCAGGTACATTCTCTTCATTGCCCAGGAGTTCTTAAGGGAAATGAAGGCTGGTGCATACAAAATGCACTTTCTTCACGGTTCTTCTGTGAGTCATTTCAGTCCAAATCTTATACGTATTTATAGCTGATTGTTTCCTGTCTTTTTTATTTTAATTGAAGGATTCATCTCACTCTCATGAAATTGCTCATTTTTTGATGGAAGAGCCTCAGATGTGCACTTGATTACTTTGTTTAAAGACACATGAGGAGGCAAGTTTTCACATATAGAATCCCAGAGAGTTCCTACAAAGATACACGGTCATCCACATTTACAGATTAACAACTGGCTTTGTTATGCTCAGAAAATCCTCAGTTTCATCATAAAGCTACATCAAAATAGTTAAAAATACATGATGAGATGTCTAAATCACTTCTTAGTTTTTACCTCAAGAAATGGTTGGTGGGTAATTCACAATCAGAGGTTACTTCAATCCATTGTACCACCCCTTGGAGAGGCAGATCCTTTTGAGTTTTAAATGTAACAAAATGTCTTCTGAGTCTAGACTGGGTGAAGGAGAGCGAGAGATCTAGAAGGATTCTCTTGCTTCTGTCTTGAAACCCTGGATGAATATGTTAGGGACACTTTACCTCTCCATATCTAATTTTCAAACTCACCACCCAACTCTGGCACCAGAAGCCCAACTTTTACTAACTCCGTCAATGGCCTTTTCTTTAACCTTCTATTAATAGAAGACATATTAATGTGGGAAAGGGTGCGTCAGGAGGAGAGCAAAGTAGAGATACTTAGTTCTGTGGTTGTCTCTCTACCTCGTCAGGGCCTGCCCTTTTCTGAGTTCCTCTACAAAAGTCCACAGTTTCTGCTGAGTAATACTCCCTTGTAGCTGCTACAGACCTGCTTCATACCTTTCTGTTTCATAAGTTCTCTCTACTCCTGCCTCTTTGGGTCAACTAATGTTGAGGACTCCTTGCTTCTGCTTAGCTCTGGGTACTTCAATATGCCACTTACTCTTTGAATCTGTCCTGTTTATTAACTGTCCTTGTATTGAAGTCTCCTAAACTACTACATTTGAAGGTGGCATTGTTTCCTGTTGTGATCCTTGCTGATACCAATGTTCATCCTACTTAATATTTAACAGCTACTTAATAGAATAAAAAATGAAAGGACCACACTTAACTGGAGAAGGTAGAGCTGTTTAGACTTGTTAATTTTACGTGTCTGACAAGTATCCCAGAAGTCAGATATCTGACTAGTATTTCTATAAAAATGGAAGTGAAGAGAAGTATTTGGGATGTGTCGGGTAATGGAGTTAGAGAAGGCGAGGTTCAGAAAAAGAATGAGACTGGCACTTTACAGGAACAGATCACCTTTAATGAGGCGAGAAGGGGCTGCCCCACTAATCCAAGAAAACAGTAAGTATATATAGGCATTTTTGTGGAAATCTACTGTCTTAAGGGAGCCTGGTCTTCTCCAAGGTTGTTCAGAGTAGTTATCTCTTTAATGGCTGGGGCAAGGAATTCTGGAGATCGGCCAGAGGCTGGGATCCACTGGGAGCTGGGCATAATCAATCTTAATGTCCTTTTTTTTTTTTTTTGGATGAGAGAGTTCTTTGTTTTGCATAGAATGGTGGGAAGGACCCGGAGGGGAGTTTTAACTCCAGGCTATTTTGAGCTGTGTAAACTTTCCTTCAGGATGAATATTTGATTTGGAGATCTAATGAACTTTATGAACTTGGAAGAATCTGAGCTTCATTTAACAATGCATAAAATTAAGGTGATATCTTGGTTATTTCTTTGTGCTTCATCTTTGTGACCCTTTATTTTCATTCTATAGAGCTAATTAGAAAAACAGGAACTTGAGACCCAGAAATCTTTCAAAGCCAGAAACCTTATGTGAAATATCTTATTTTGTGCTAAACCTATCATTTACATCAAATGTGCAATATAATCTGTTCAAGGGAAACCTCATCTTCCCCTGAGACATATTAACCCTTCAAAACATAGAAAGTATACACACCATACATTATTAAATCACTGAAATATGTTATACACTTTAGGCAGTATATAATTGAGTAATACATTTTCTTTGTTTATAACATTCTCCTAATACTAAAATTTTAAAAACATATGACTATTTCTCCATTTCTCTGTGCATTGAACCTATAGTACCAATAGAATGTGAATGGGAACCAAAGAGTGATCTGAAAAAGACACCTGAATGAAACACACACATGTGTATGTATACATGTATGTATATATGTATGTATTCATGTGTGTGTGTGCATATTTATATATATATATTTCTTTCCAATGAGCTTTTCCCTTAGGTGATTAACTAGTTATAGGTAAAATGTTATACCTTGATTTTGAGAATAACTCATCATCTATGCACACTATTTATCAAGTTGAAAGATTTAATACTATTTTTATTAATAATGTTCTAGAGTGGTTACTATCTTTCTGTATTTTTTAAAAAGTTGTATAAAAGTCTCTGAATAAATGTTCATTTTCTCTGCTAGGGAATATTAGTCCTTTTTCTGCTAGGATAATCCTGCATAACAAACATCTGCACCCAAACCTCAATGGCTTAAAACGATTATCTATTTAAACCTTAGTTGCCTGCAGGTCAGCTATCTCAACTGGGATATGCTGTGCTCAACTGGGATATGCTGTGGTAAACTGGTCCAAGTGTTTTCACTCTGGTATTCTGACTGAAGCAACAAAGGGTAATTATAGCATGGCATTTTCAGGGGAAGAGGTGGAAGCAGAAATACATAGTGTTACTCTGTAAAGTTGCCTTTCAGTAATGACAGCCTATCACTTTTCCATTGGTTAAATCAAGTCACGTGGCTATGTCTGATCCTATTTATGGACGTTTTTAACCTAAAATAAATAGACTGCAGATATTTCTCCAGAAAAGGTGAGTTTCCTTCTCATTAGCCAAGAGTTGCATTTCACAGTCTGGAGCTGTGGAAAGTCATGTGTTAGTCTGTATCATGACCAGGGAAGGAGAACAAGTTTAGAAAGTGAAAAAGGAAGTTGGGAAGGCTAAGGCAAACAGAGTCCAAGGCTTCTCTTTGACTGAGCCCTTGCTAGGAAAGAAGCGGCTTCTCCCTGTTGGGCTCTGCTATCATTGCAGATTGTGAGAACTCACCCTTCGGGCCTCCTGACTTTATTTAATTGAAGTTTCTGTTTTTGTTTGTTTGTTTAATTTTGTTTTGCTGTTGTTGTTTGTTTCTTATAAAGTACACTATAAATAAATCTTGCCAGTCACTTGGAGGAAAGGAAGAATTTATTGGCAAATAATATAACCTTTCAATAAGGTTTGCAAAGAGGTTTGTGTTCTCAGTTTTAGCTGATCAGTATTTATTATGCTTTTTTAGCCTTCTGAAAATTGGTAGAAGGGAGAGTACAGTTTGAAGTAAGTAATGTGTGAATGCTTAATAAACTTAAGTCTATAAGAAGACCCAAGAACACAGCATAGTTAAGAATAAATTCAGGATAAGTACATCAAATGAATAAAAAGAAGAATATAGTAACTGCACTCATTAATTGCCATAATAAATAAAAGGATAAACCTTAGTAAAGATAAATATTCAAAGATGAGAACATTTTGCTGAATTAAACATAGGAAAAAAAAATTGGAAGGTATTGAGCGACTGAACTGAACTAATGTTGAATTACTTTTATTTATTTATTTTAATTTTTTATTGGAGGCTAATTATTTTACAATATTATATTAGTTGGTTTTGTCATACATTGACATGAATCCACCTGGGGTGTACATGAGTTCCCCTTCCTGAACCCCCCTCCCTCCTCCCTTCTCCCCTTATCCTCCCTCTGGGTCATCCCCGTGCACCAGCCCCGAGCATCCTGTATCATGTGTTGAACCTGGACTGGTGATTCATTTCACATATGATAATATACATGTTTCAATGACATTCTCCCAAATCATCCCTCCCTTGCCCTCTCCCACAGAGTCCAAAAGACTGTTCTATACACCTGTGTCTCTTTTGCTGTCTCGTATACAGGGTTATCATTTCCATCTTTCTAAATTCCATATATATGCGTTAGCAGAGTTACTTTGAAATATATAATTGAAAAACTATAAAAGAATAAATCAATGTTGTTGTTCATATTTGGTTCCTTATTTAGTAATCTTATGGGGCTTTTTATTAAAAAGAAGAATCTCAAAATTGCAAGAGTCCTTAGATGATGTGAGAACCTCAAGCAGTTGTGTAGGAATAAAGGCAAATGAATCACTGTGTATGCTGCTGCTGCTTAGTCGCTCAGTCGTGTCGGACTCTTTGCAACAGCCTGGACTGCAGCCTGCCAGTCTCCTCTGTCCATGGGGATTCTCCAGGCAGGAATACTGGAGTAGGTTGCCATTTTCTTCTCCAATCATTACGTAGCAGCAAAGCCATTTTTGTGAGTGTAAAATATCTGACATCTTCAAGGATAATTTCTCTGCCTTGATTTAGGCACTGTTCCTGGGTGGTCGTTTTGTATTCTAAGTTAAAAGTAATTTTTATTTTGCCTTTTGCCAATTATATAACACAGTGTTCAAACATTATTTACTCTTTAGATATCTTAAATTGCATCAAATAAAGCACATTTGTTTCCCAATTTTTAACTTGGCATTTATAAGACATCTTTTAGAACAAGAAGAGAAATTTGACAGTTAAATCCATGAGAAACTCATTGAGGGAGTTTATTGTTGTTGTTCTTTTTAACTTATTCAATATTTGTTTTATTTAGTGACTGTTATAAGGGGAGAAACTTATTTCATTCAATGTGTTTTTATTGTAAAAAGGAATATGTTTCATACCTTTAAAAGACAAAAGAAGATCATGCAACGCATAATATTTTTATGTATGGTAACTTAGAACAACCTAAAATAAAATCAAATGTTAAACTATATTATGGAACAGTTTTAAAAATCATTTATATTAAGATTTTCAGAGGCAATAATATTGGCTTAAAAACTACATGGATCCAAATAACAGATATGAAGTGTATGTGTTAAGGTTACTTGTTTTGACTTAATGTCATTAAGAATAAAAGAGAATTGATATTTCTTTTCAAGAGAAAATTTCTTCATGGAAGACCATCAAGACATTGTGGTTTTTCTGATACTTTCTAAAAACTAAGAAAACAAATAGATAAATGTTAATAAAACATTCACTGGCATTCCATTATAAAGACAAAATTCTCTAGGAGATGCACTGTGCAGATATACTTATGTACACAAACTAAGAAATTAGGAGAGAAGGTGTACACTATGCCTTATATTAAAATGAGATAAGTGGTAAAAAAGGAAAAGGGCAGGGTAAAGTGATATTCAGTATTAAAGACGGGGTGAAATTTCTGAATTAGTAAGGTGGAATATCTCACTGAAGACGGGAATTTTTAAAATAAGGATCTGAAGGAAATGCAATATGTGTGGGAAGAGCATCCCAGGCAAAGACAGTAGTAAGGGCAAATACCTGATTGGTGGGTGGGTAGTTGGCACGTTTGAAAATTATAGAGGAGGAATGAGGAAGAATAAAGGGAAGAATTGTGGTAGATGAGGTCTGTGACGGAGCCAGGAATTATTTTATATGTGGTTTTACAGGTAACATCAAAGATTTCGACATTAAATTGAGAGGTAAAACAATTATCAGTTAAAACCTTTTAGGCAGAGTGGAGTACAAATCTAACCTAAGCTTTTCTGGGATCATGCTGGCTTCTCGTTTACAATAGACTGAAAGATCAAGGGAGGAGTAAAGGGAAAATCGCTAGAGCAATGTCCTTAAGAAAGAAAGAAGGATGGAATTGAGCACATATTGAAAAAAACTGTGTTTACTTGGAGTGCAGTCCATCCTAATAACAGAAGAGAAGTTGGAATATTCAAGCACAGATGCAAGAAAATAGATGTGAAGGGGCAGGTGGTGAATGACGTTTCTCTTTTTTTTAAATTTATTTATTTTAATTGGAGGCTAATTACTTTACATTATCGTATTGGTTTTGCCATACATTGACAAGAATCCGCCCCAGGTGTACATGTGTTCCCCATCTTGAACCCACCTCCCTCCCCATCCCATCCCTCTGGTTCATCCCAGTGCAGCAGCCCCAAGCATCCTGTATCATGCATCGAACCTGGACTGGCAGTTCGTTTCACATATGTTAATATACATGTTTCAATGCCATTTTTTTCTGGTTTATTTTTTAGTAACATAGAAAGAATGATCATAAGCTAAAAATGGAAAAAGAGGATAAATTTGAGGCAAAGGTTATGGTATAAAATAGTCCTATAGCACAGAAAAGAGTGAATGGACTAGGGAAATATAGTTTTGAGTCAGTGCTCATGAACTTATTGATGTCCATCTAGATGGTTTGGAATTTCCTCCAGGCTGCTCCAGTGGGGTAGGTGCAGGTGTGTGGAAAATGGAGAATTGGATTTAACTATGGTTCTGGTTTAGCCTAAAGAGTGAAGAATAATCAGATATAGTTTTTAAAAAAAGGAGTTCATGCTGCAGTTAAGTGAGTTAAGTGATTTTATAATGATTAACAGTGAAATATATGTTTGATAAGAGAAGTGCAGACTGAAGGGTGAGAGATAAATAAAAATAGTAAAGTCTCTCTGGCTTCATACTATTGTTGTATATTGACTTTTTGAGGGAGTGAACTGGAAAGATAGAAAATTGTAGTAAGATATGTTTAATGGTGACTGCAGCCACAAAATTAAAAGATGCTTGGAAGGACTGATGCTGAAGCTACAATACTTTGGGCACATTGGTGCAAACAGCTAACTCACTAGAAGAGACCCTGATGCTGGGAAAGATTGAGGGCAGAAGGAGAAAGGGTGACAGAGGATGAGATGGTTGGATAGCATAACCGACTCAGTGGATACGAGTTGCAGCAAACTCTGGGAGATAGTGAAGGACAAGGAAGACTTGTGTGCTGCAGTTTGTGGGGTGGCAAAGAGTTGGGTATGACTTAGTGACTGAATAACAACAGTGGACAACAACAAATGTTTGAAATTGCGGCTTGAGGAGAGTGATTGTGGTTAGTGAAGACAGTCATCTATGCTATTGTAGAGTGATTTGGGGAATTAGAGTGGGGACCAAGATGACTGAGAAGAATGAAGAGGCTAGGTCTTGGAGTTTGAATTCACCACTACAGAAGTGGTATTGGAGATCGTTCAAGAAAGCCAGGAGCTCACCAGTAAAGAAAATAAAAGAGGTGACCTAGGTGACTTTTAGATGATAGCAACAAAGGGAGGTATTTCATAGAGGAAAGATATACGATTGTCTGGAATAGGATGATGGTTACAAAAAGGGCACTTACCCTACTTTAAGTCTCAGACTTCTTCTGTAGAAGAAGAAATGTCATCAGGAAAGAACTAGGTTTAAGTTAACACCTAAACATTCTAGGGAGAAGAATTTTAGGAAGATTTTTAGGATATAGTCAGTTTTGCTCATGATTGAACTTTAGAGAAAAAGAAAATAATGAATGGTGGATGGATAAAAATTCAGATTCAGAAATTATATTGAAGTAGGAAGATACTTCAGAGATCATATAATCTAAATATTTTATGTGTTGAAGTCTCTTCACAATATAACTAATAATAAACCAGTCTCTATTTGAATATTTCCTGTGACTGACTCCTTACAGGCAGCCCGTTCCAAAAATGAAAATTTTTTTAATGTTCAAAGATATTTCCATTTGTTTGAAAATTAAATAAAATTTATACAGAATTGGTTTCTTAAAATCAGGACTCACCCATGCTACTCTCCGACTATTGCATTTGGTCCCTCTTTGATCATCATATTTTAACTCTGGGTGCTCTTCTCTGTCCTTCCTTTCTGAGACAGGACATTTATGGACCTTCTGGTTACTTGTTTCAACACATTGATGATTTAAACAGCTAAACACCCTAACAGTTACCACCATTTCAAAGCAGCTTTAATGAGAAGGTGCCCAATTTATTGATCTCCAGTTGTTTTGCTACTCATCAGCTGCTTTTGACTTTTACATTCTTCCTCCATGCCTGACTTCTCTTTCTGGTTGTGCCATATTTACTATTACTCTTTTAAAAATATTCTTGTCTCCCTTGTTCTAATTTCATACACACTTGTCAAGATGCAGCTTTGGGCAGATCCATCTTTGTGCCTGTATCCCAACAGCTAAACATCAAGCAATATACGGAAGCACTAAAGTTACATATTCACCAAACTCAAATGGACTTTGCACAATTCATTCAAGAAACAGTGTACCTCCATAAAGTTTACTCTGTTTCCACTATGAAATCTCATCTATCCACTCTATTTAAATCTTGACTTTTTTTCCTTCACTAATCACAGCCTGGCGTGCTGTGATTCATGGGGTCGCGGAGAGTCGGACACGACTGAGCGACTGAACTGAACTGAACTGAATCACAACCTATGTCTTCACATCTTCCCAGAGTGAAAACTCCAGATAGCAACTTAGTATTTTTGCTACTATTTCTAAACACTGTCCTGATGCCTCTTGTTCCCATTACAATGAAGAAAGCACTGCTCCAATTTAAATCCAGTCCCTTGACATGTATTTCTTTGCTCCCGATGCACTTTTAGCTGTCTCCTGTTATATTCAACTTCTTGATTTGTCCTATATATTTTCTCTGATCAGTCAAACATGATCTAATAGCTATAATCTTAAATAAAACAAAACAAGACTTTCCTTGACCTCATTTTCCCTTCAGATACTACTTTTATCTGTTTTTTTGTTTCCTATTTCCCTTCATAACCAGTTTTTCAAGAGTTGTGTGTATGTGTGTGTTTTACATATATCACTTAAATTTTTTTACCTTCTAGCTGATTTTTCTACCCTTGTCATTCTAGGATTCTGCTTGCAGTGTCACTGATTAATAACTTATTGCTGAATTCACCATGTTTCCATCCTAAGTTAGTTGGCAGCCATGTTTTACACAGTTGATCACTACTTTCTTCCTGATAGATCTTTGTGGAGATCAAGAGTATGTGTAGTGGATACATAGTCTCAGGCTCTAAAATTCCAGTGATAATATAGTATGCCATTAGTTTAATTTTATCATAACCAGGTTTAGCTTGTGAGTTACCATTCTGCTTGATAGTGAAAAATGTTAACTGAATTAAGTCTAAGTGAATTTAATGGCTTCAGGGTATTCCCAAGGCCAGGTTTTAATTCAGTCAAATCAGAGTTCCTCCTCCCCCTTCTTCCTTCAATCCTGGATAGATTTAATTTCTGAGAAGTTTTCGTAATACACTATCAGATGGTGAGGCATCTGGGCTTCAGCCTTCCGTTGTCCTACACTAACATCTGTTGCAATGTACAATCCAGTCCCCTTTCCCCACCACATTGGCATCTGCTGAGGTCTCTCTATTCCCACCTGGTTTCTTGACATACATCCTGCACTGCGCTTTGTTATAATTTACTCTCATCATGACCACAGATCCCTTCAACATCTGTGTGTTTTCTCTTTCTCAGCCAAGTGCCTTGTAATCAGTGACAAAGGAAATCCTGTTGTTTTCTATTGTTACTCAGGGGCCACAGGAGACTTGCTATGGCTGCCTCATGCCTACTTCTCCTCTAGGAGCAAAGAAACCTCTCAACCTTCTTACTCCTGTTTTCATTGGGTTACTAGGGAATCCTAAAATTGTATTTTTTCTCACATTATTTCAGAAAAGCTTAAGAATGAATGCATTCTTTATTCCTGGAACTTCAAACCATTTAGTACTTTCTGTAAACATCCCTTTTACTTTGTGTTGATTTAAAAGCAGAACAGAGAGTCATAAAACTTCCCTTTAGGCCTAAACCAGAGTATAAGTGCTTCTGTTCAGTACATTGTTCAACGTTTCTCTGTACCAAAGCAAATAAGTATTCATTTTATTCTAATAAAGAGAAAGAGGGATTTACTCTTTTTATTCCTCCAACTCTTTGTCTGTTTTATCAGTAAGATAGCTTTCATTAAAACAGAACCCAGGAATTTACCATCTTTAGATTTAGGCTTCTGTTTTCACTTTATCCCATCTTGCTTTCTTTGGGGGAAAAAGGACCACGTATAAAAAGTCAAGATATTTTATGAAGATTAGAGGAAGAGATTTACAATTCTATAGCATGGCAGAATGGGTAATATGCCTATCTCTTTGGCTTGGGGAAAATATTAATATTATAAATGCTGATGGCAACCCACTCCAGTGTTCTTGCCTGGAGAATCCCGGGGATGGGGGAGCCTGGTGGGTTTCCGTCTATGGGGTCACACAGAGTCGGACACGACTGAAGTGACTTAGCAGATTAACACATTTTGATACATTGATGAGCTAAGTGGAAAGTAAGGAATACTCTAAGGCAAAATGAAATGAAAAGAGAAAAGTGGTAAGTAGAATGCTAACTTCCATTTTGAGAGTAATCACAAACTTTAGTGAATTTGAGCTTAAATTTCATAGATTTACAGACAAGGAGAACAGAAAGATAAATCAAATAGTTGCTTAAATTAGGAAGGCTAAAAGAATATAAAGCTAGAATCCACCAAATTGGCCAGTCCCTTGATTTAAGTGTGTGTTAGTCGCTCAGTCGTGTCCAACTCTTTGCGACCCCACAGACTGTAGCCCACCAGACTCCTCTTTCCATGGAGTTCTCCAGGCAAGAATACTGGAGTGGGTTGCCATTTCCTTCTCCAGTATTGATTTAAGTGTAGCATATATAAAAATATATATTTCTGGATAGTGTTACAAGATGCGATTTCTATCTTGAATTCTAGTAACAGTGCTGAATGGCAGGGAAAAATGATCATTCTAGTTGAAAACAATCCTGATATTGGACTGTAGCCTGAATTATGTGATGTGAAAAACTTCAATGCAATACTGCAAAGTGGTCGTAGGTTGGTATAGCACCCAGTCACCTGACAAAAACAATTGTAAAGTTTCTTTGGAATAACCTGTTTTCAATCTAAGCCACAAATAATTACCACAAATAAAATTTTAAGAGATATAAATTTATAATAAAAACAAAATACCCAAATAAACAAGACATCGCAAGCTAGAGTCTCCAGAAATCGTGTGTGTATTAGTTGCTCATTCATGTCTGACTCTTTGCAACCCCATGGACTGTAGCCTGCCAGGCTCCTCTGTCCATGGGGATTCTCCAGGCAAGAATACTGGAGTGGGTTGCCATGCCCTCCTCTAGGGATCTTCTCAACCCAGGCATCCAACCCAGGTCTTCTGAATGGCAGGAAGATTCTTTACCATCTGAGCCAACAGGGAAGGCCCAGAAATTAGACAGAATGTCAAAACTGAACATATGAAAGGAATATGCTTTATGGGATGCACAGAGTACTGAGAAAAAACAAGTTAACAAGAAAATGTTAAAAAAACAAAGACTGAGAAGAATTAACAAAGGACTCAAGAGAATGGTTTGATATTGAAACTATTCTTTTACGTCAGGGTCCCTAGAAACAGACTCTGATATATACACTTGTATGCAAGAGATTTATTTGGGTGTGTTCTTCAAGGAGGTTGAACATTTGCATGGCAGCACAAAAAAGCCTGATTGAGTGATAGAGCTTGCAATAGCAGCCTTAACTGATCTTATAAACTCTGGACCCAATCCTAAAATTACTATTAAAAAAAAAAAAACATACTTTAGTGTTTCTGTTATATAAAAAAATGACCACCCTCTAGATTGAATATAATGATTATATGTGGGAAGTGAGATCATAAACATGAAAATTCTCTAGTAATTCTAAAATTTCTACCAAACAGGTTATCATGACCATCTACGAGAAAGAACAGTCACTGGAGTCAGATAATCTCAATTTATTTCTGACTGACACTCACTAGATAGTGGACCAAAGGCAAACTAATTTCTCTCTAGGCCTCAGTTTTCTCACATGTAGAGTAAAAATGAATAAAAATTACTTTGTAGCATTACTGTGGAGGACTAAATAAGGTAAATTTATCTGGAGATTAAATATAGCATTTATTCTCCAGATAAACTTATTATATAGCAATAGTTTATTAAATATTTTCTCGTATAACAAAAGTACTTTTAAAAAGAAAGAGGAGGATCATAATCATAATCCCTAATTTAGCATCTGTCTCACTTTTACTATATTACAGTTCAGTTCAGTTCAGTCACTCAGTCGTGTCCGACTCTTTGCAACCCCATGAATCACAGCATGCCAGGCCTCCCTGTCCATTACCAACTCCCAGAGTCCACCCAAACCCATGTCTATCAAGTCGATGATGCCATCCAATCATCTCATCCTCTGTCGTCCCCTTCTCCTCCTACCCTCAGTCTTTCCCAGTATTAGGGTCTTTTCCAATGAGTCAGCTCTTCGCATCAGGTTGGCCAAAGTATTGGAGTTTCAGCTTCAACATCAGTCCTTCCAATGAACACCCAGGACTGATCTCCTTATGATGGACTGGTTGGATCTCCTTGCAGTCCAAGGGAATCTCAAGAGTCTTCTCCAACACCACGGTTCAAAAGCATCAATTATTCTATGTGAAATGAATCTCCAGTCCAGGTTCAATGCATGATACAGGATGCTCGGGGCTGGTGTACTGGGATGACCCAGAGGGATGATATGGGGAGGGAGGTGGGATGGGGGTTCAAGATGAGGAATACATGTACACCCAGGGTGAATTCATGTCAATGTATGGCAAAACCAATACAATATTGTAAAGTAATTAGCCTCCAATTAAAATAAATTTTAAAAAAAAGCATCAATTCTTCGGCATTCAAATTTCTTCACAGTCCAACTCTCACATCCATACATGACCATTGGAAAAACCATAGCCTTGACTAGACGGACATTTGTTGGCAAAGTAATGTCTCTGCTTCTTAATATGCTGTCTAGGTAGGTCATAACTTTCCTTCCAAGGAGTAAGCGTCTTTAATTTCGTGGCTGCAATTACCATCTGCAGTGATATTGGAGTCCAATAAAGTCAGCCACTGTTTCCACTGTTTCCCCATCTGTCTGCCATGAAGTGATGGGATCGGATGCCATGATCTTAGTTTTCTGAATGTTGAGCTTTAAGCCAACTTTTTCACTCTTCTCTCACTTTCATCAAGAGGCTCTTTAGTTCTTCTTCACTTTCTGCCATAAGGGTGGTGTCATCTGCATATCTGAGGTTATTGATATTTCTCCCGGCAATCTTGATTCCAGCTTGTGCTTCTTCCAGCCCAGTGTTTCTCATGATGTTCTCTGCATATAAGTTAAATAAGCAGCGTGACAATATACAGCCCTGACATACTCCTTTTCCTATTTGGAACCAGTCTGTTGTTCCATGTCCAGTTCTAACTGTTGCTTCCTGACCTGCATATAGGTTTCTCAAGAGGCAGGTTAGGTGGTCCTGGTATTCCCATCTCTTTCAGGATTTTCCACAGTTTATTGTGATCCACACAGTCAAAGGCTTTGGCATAGTAAAAAAGTAGTGAAAAAGGCTTTTACTGTATTTATGATATGCTACTCAATCCCCTGTCCCCAAGATATTTTCTGATCATGGCATATGCAGAGACTAACTTTCACTCTAAAAGCAAAATAATATTTTATTGAAGCTTGCCTTTACTGTAATTTACACATTCTACAACAGCATGAAGTCCTTGTCATTTTCTCTGACTCTGTATACATTTTATAGGAGAATATGGACTTCCCAGGTAGGGGTAAAGAATCCACCTGCCAATGCAGGAGATGTAGAAAACATGGATTTCATTCCTGGGTAAGGAAGATCCCCTGGAGGAGGGTGTGGCAACCCAGTCCAATATTCTTGCCTGGAGAATCCCATGGACACAGGAGTCTGGCAGACTACCATCCATAGTGTAACAAAGAGCTGGACATGACTGAAATGACTTGGCTTGCATGCACAGGAGAATATAAATTTCATCCTTCTTTTGTTATGGCAAAATGTCCCCAGAAGGTTGTGTTGGTTTTGTACTAGAGAAAAGGAATGGTGCTTACAACGAAAATGAAAAAAAGGAAAAAAAAATGTTCTACTTGTATAATGATGAATAAGACAATCACAGGAAAAGATAAAAATGGGTTATTCAAAAACAGGAGAAGATTCAATGTTGTGCTGAGGATTTCAAAAGAAAATTTAAAACCTGTAATGATGAAAGGGCTAGTTTTCTAAGGTATTTATATAAGAGAACTGCAGGAGGTAAAGTTGAAAAATTAACACTACCATGCTGATTAAGATTAGTGGGTCACTATTGGATTAGACAGTAAAGAATCTGCCTGCAATGTGGGAGACCTATGTTTGTTTCCTGGGTTGGGAAGAACCATGGAGGAGGGCATGGCAACCCACTCCAATATTCTTGCCTGGAGAATCCCATGGACAGAGGAGCCTTGCTACAGTACCCTATACTACAGCCATAGGGTCACAGAGAGTTGGACATGACTGAAGCAACTTAGCACAAATGCATGCATAGGAAAATAGAAATGCTCATCCTACTTTTGGTATGGCAACACAGCATATATTTGCAAGGTGACCTTAGACTATGCATTTTAACTTATATTTGGGTTGATTCATTTTATTTTAATACTGTATTTACAAAAAAAGTATAACACTGAGATTTTTATTTGCAAAATCATTCATGGTTAATCAAATAACACTGGAAAATATGTTTTGTATCTGTGCCCTGAAAAGACTATATATGAGTTTCTTCTTGTGTGTGTTTTATTTGTTTCTCCACACTTAGAACATGCCAAAGTACAATTGTTTCTTTGAATAAAATTCCTTTATCTTGGGTCCTTGAAAAGAGCAAAATTACCACTAATTTTAATGGCTCAAATTTTCAAGCTATCCAGTTGTAATTGGAATAAATCTCATATAGAATCTGATCCGTGGGTTGATTCCTTTACAGCAGTAAACAATTCTTATGTTTCATTCTTTATGTTTAACAAGATTTAACCTGTTCTTCTTTAAAGAAAGAAAATCTGGGGCAACTTGTCTTCTATGATAAGCTGTCAAGATGAAAAATCCACACTGTAATGTCAATTTGCAATGCTTGTGGTTCAAAGAATATTTGAGGCACATGTGATTTATTTTTCAATCATCTGAGATTTAACAAAGACTATTCCATGATTAATCTAAAAAAATCGAGAGGTAATTTATTTTTATGAATTTTAGTTGAACAGCAAAAGCATATCATTTACAAAGGTGCTATTAGAAACAACAGTAAAACAACCAACTTTTGAAGTACATATACAGTGAATATTTTAAATTACAAAGGAAAAAAAAAGGAACACGGGGGAAAAACTAATGCAGATCTCTGCTGACATTTTGGGTAATGATTTCATGAATGTTAAATAGATGGAAGTGATGTATCACATGTTTTCAGGGCTTTATAATGAGATTGAAAGTGAAAGTGTTAGTTGATCAGTCATGCCCGATTCTTTGTGACCCCTTCGACTGTAGCCCACCAGGCTCCTTGGTCCATAGAATTTTCTAGGCAAGAATACTAGTCTGGATTGCCATTTCCTTCTCCAGGGGATCTTCCAAACCCAGGAATTGAACTTCAGTTCAGTTCAGTTCAGTCCGCTCAGTCGTGTCCGACTCTTTGCAACCCCATGAATCACAGCACGCCAGGCCTCCCTGTCCATCACCAACTCCCGGAGTTCATTCAAACTCATATCTATCGAGTCGGTGATGCCATCCAGCCATCTCATTCTCTGTCGTCCCTGTCTCCTCCCACCCCCAATCCCTCCTAGCATCAGACTCTCTTCCAGTGAGTCAACTCGTCGCATGAGGTGGCCAAAGTATTGTTCTCCCCTATATCAGGCAGATTCTTTACCATCTGAGCCACCAGGGAAGCGATTAATATGAGATTAAAAATCTCTTTTTCAAATGAATGTTATCCAATTGAGTCCTTCTAACAGAGGCTCATTTTAATGCAGATTTTAGTTATTTCAGTTCAGTTCGGTTCGGTCTCAGTCTTGTCTGACTCTTTGCAACCCCATGAATCCCAACACGCCAGACCTCCCTGTCCATCACCAACTCCCGGAATTCACTCAAACTAATGTCCATCGAGTATGTGATGACATCCAGCCATCTCATCCTCTGTCATCCCCTTCTTCTCCTGCCCCCAATCCCTACCAGCATAAGAGTCTTTTCCAGTGAGTCAACTCATCGCATGAGGTGGCCAATGTATTGGAGTTTCAGCTTTAGCATCAGTCCTTCCAATGAATACCCAGAACTGATCTCCTTTAGGATCGACTGGTTGGACCTCCTTGCAGTCCAAGGTACTCTCAAGAGTCTTCTCCAACACCACAGTTCAAAAGTATCAATTCTTTGGTGCTCAGCTTTCTTCACAGTCCAACTCTCACATCCATACATGACCACGGGAAAAACCATAGCCTTGACTAGACGGACCTTTCAATAAAAAGCAAAAATGTTATTTGAAATGTAAATTCAACAATGTTGGGATGACTCCTGTGTTTTAAATGCTCTGACACTTGTTCAACTTTGACAGGTGATTTCCTACAGCTTTCAGCATCAGTTTAAGAAAATCTACTTTTTTTTAAAAAATTTTTATTGGAGGCTAATTATTTTACAATATTATATTGGTTGGTTTTGCCATACATTGACATGAATCCGCCCTGGGTGTACATGAGTTCCCTTTCCTGAACCCCCCTCCCACCTCCCTCCTCCCCTTATCCTCCCTCTGGGTCATCCCCGTGCATCAGCCCCGAGCATCCTGTATCATGCGTTGAACCTGGACTGGTGATTCGTTTCACATATGATAATATACATGTTTCAATGCCATTCTCCCAAATCATCCCACCCTCGCCCTCTCCCACAGAAAATCTACTTTAGAATTAATCTCCTAATATTCATTTTTCAGCTGTATTCTATTCAGAATCAAACCTGTTAGACCTGCCTTCTGCTTGTCCTTTACTTCCTTACACAATATTATTTTCTTAATGATAACATCTGTGATTACAAATCACACCTGACAAATTCTTCTTAAGGCCTTTTCCCTTGTTTTCCTGCAAAACCAGTTTAGTCTTGTTTTAGCTATACAAGCTAACTTAATAATCAATTCTTGTTAATTGCAGAAATATTCTATTTTCAAAAGTCCATATATGAATTAATAATTTTTACTCTTTCATTGCAAGTATATAATCATTAAATAATTGTATGTCTTTTAACCGATATTGAAAGATATTTAAGATACAATATTATGATAAAAGTTGAGTTAAAAAATAGTGAGTTTTATACTTATAGCCATATATATGAATACATTTGAACATGAGAGAATAACGTTAAAATATGTTGGTATATACATGGAAAAATCTGACAAAATACTGAAAACAATATTCTTTTCTTAAGTGGATTCATAGTGAACATTCATTTTTATATCTATATTTGTTAATTTTGGTAAGTGCAGTTTTGTTTTGATTTCTTATAATAAAACATGGGAAAAAGAACAGATGCATGTAAATTCACATTTCTCCACATATCTCCAGGAGATAGGATTATGGGCAACCTTAATTTTCTTCTTGACTATGTTTAAAATATGTGTTTAATAAATAAGAGCTATCAATTTAGGCAATACAGATAGAATTATAGTAATGGACTAAAAATTTTTAAAATCCCTCATTATGGTACTTATTTTAAAAACATCCCATTATTTATACACATTTTATTTGTGTTTTATTTTACATATATGGCTAATTTTATTTCAATTGAATTTATTGATTAATAAATTGCCCTAAGTCTGTGATCATTGTTGAATCACCAAACCAAATGAAATACATCATTTAATAGGTCATAAACTTATGTATAAATTAGTGTCTGACTTTCTCAAAAGCTTCAGTTTCATTTCCTGGAGATTGACAATTAATTAATTTTTTAAATTATATTTTTGGTTCTTTATTTAGTTTTGTTGTGCCATTTTTTGTATAGGGTCACAAATAATTGACAGTAAAATAACAGTATCAGTTCAGTTCAGGCGCTCAGTCGTGTCCTACTCTTTATAACCCCATGAACCGCAGCACGCCAGGCCTCCCTGTCCATCACCAACTCCCGGTGTTCACTCAAACTCATGTCCACAGAGTCAGTGATGCCATCCAGCCATCTCATTCTCTGTCGTCCCCGTCTCCTCCCACCCCCAACATTTCCCAGCATCAGAGTCTTTTCCAGTGAGTCAGCTCGTCGCATGAGGTGGCCAAAGTATTGCAGTTTCAGCTTTAGCATCAGTCCTTCCAATGAACATCCAGGATTGATCTCCTTTAGAATGGACTGGTTGGATCTCCTTGCAGTCCAAGGGACTCTCCAGAGTCTTCTCCAACACCACAGTTCAAAAGCATCAATTCTTCGGCAATCAGCTTTCTTCACAGTCCAACTCTCACATCCATACATGACCACGGGAAAAACCATAGCCTTGACTAGATGGACCTTTGTTGACAAAATACTGTCTCTGCTTTTTAATATACTATCTAGGTTGGTCATAACTTTCCTTCAGTATAGCACCTTTCATATACAACAGGAAAAAGACATTAGGCAGATTATTTTCTATTTCTAAGAAATATTAAAACCATAAAAGAGTAAAAAATCATATTCAATAATCCCTTGTTTTAGATATTTCTTTCCCCTGCAAAGCAATGTGCTCAATCACCTTTTTCTTATGAACCACATGAACATTTAGATTTTATTAAATTATTTTAAAATTCTTATGTCATTAAGTGACTAAGATTTATGTTATATGTCATAAAAATGTTGAAAAGATATTTTATTCCTAATTATACTTGTAATTTTTCTTCCTGTTATTGTTTTTTTTTTTTTTGCCTGTTCAATCATTTCCAGTGCTATTTAAGATCTGTGATAGCTAATGGTAATATCAGAGCACATTTTCTGGATCCAAGCCAATCATGACATCTTTCAGTAATGTTTATATATACCAAGCTTGCCAACTACTCACCAGTGCGTAACAGAAGATGAATGTACTACTACCAAGGCTAAAAGAAGCCAAGCCATCTGACTGCTAACTACCTATTTTTACATAGCTGTTTGCAATTCACATCATCATGTTATAGCAATATGATTTATTAATCCTTCTGACATTTTTCCTTTGACAGCTTCTCAGCTTCGTTATATCCTTCTTGGATGGGTAAGTACTATGTACTATTCTGAAACTGTGAATCACGTCTTGTATGTTGAGACTTTATTTTAGGCACTTAGTCTACTGAAGTGTTAACAGCTTGGATTTAACCCTATCAAAGATAAAAATAGGGCTCAAAGGTTTAAGAAAAGTGAAATGAAGAAAAGTGAATTTGGAGATGTGATTGCAGTGGAATCTTTCAATATTTTTGACTCAAAGTGTGTTAAGCTATAACTCACATTATAATTTCCACAGGCAGGATTTAGGATTTTATTCCAAAGGGAAACGTATTTCTAAGACAGCTATACTCTATCATGAATATTCAAATAGTTTGATTTAGGAATATTTTTGCTATAATATTTTGAATTTTACACCTTCCTAACTCTACTTTTACATTTTCAAATCAATTTCAAATCATCAATAATTAGATAAAGCCACCAATGCAAAGTGATATTTATTTCTTTATTATATATGTATTAAATTTTATTTAACTGCTATTAAATAAGATTTGACAATATATATTACACACATTAAACAGTAATAACAGAAATGTGTATGTGTAGATCCACATACTAACAATGACCAACTCCAGGAGATTGAATTATAGGCAATCTTAATTTTCTTACTGCACATATATATATATATGTATATACATACATACACTTGTATTTATATATACAAACACCTGGATTAATGATTTATTATAGTCAAGCTCTTGATAAGGTTGTGTTGCGAGAATCTACAGGCAAAATGAGAGAAAATATTCAAATTCTGTCATTCCCTTTGTCTAGTAAAGGAACCCAAGTATTTTGTTTAATGTGGACAGATACATTTCTTCATGCCAGTGAATCCAGAAACAATTTGGGCACATAAAATATACTAGTCAGACTCATGCTGTCAAACATAAATTTACACAGAAATTTTATTCAGATGGGTACTTTATATTTTTGGATCTTTGTCTGCTCTGCTGCTTGAAAATTGACATACTATCTTAGTTTTCTCTTAAGTTAGTATCTTAATGAAAATGTTGCTATAGAAAATAAAGTTGATATGGTTTCATATTACTTCCTCATGATCTAATTTAATATATTGAATTTATAATTTTTAAAGTATAGTTATATCATGAGATGATATCACTCAGATTTTAGATATTTTAAACTGTCCTTTGTCAAGTGATAAATGATGTTTCTGTTATGATTATTTAAAAATTTGAGATGTACTAAAACTGTATATTCTCTTGTATTGTTAGAAGGAATTTGTAATCTTTAGAGACTGACATTCTTCTATGAAAGTTTTGGAGTATGATTATATGTTTCCTTAACGATTCAGATGATTTCTATCATATTTCTTCATAGAAGTAAAAAAGGGTTAATTCCTAAACATGTAGGGAGAAAAACAGATATTTTATGCATTTTATGCAACTAGATTCTGTTTTAATTTTATAAAGGAAGTTGTTGGAGATGACATTGTTCACCATCTTATTAGAAATTCATAATATTTGTTCAAAATATTTTGGATACAGGTGTGGCTGTTGCACAGGAGTATACTGGATAAGAAGGGAGTTGGTGATTTTAATCTCTTTGTGTATCCGATTTCTCATGGAATCTTTTGTCTGATTAATTTAAATCATTGCCATTTATAGCCATATTGTGTAATTTCCAGAGATTCAGAAAACTGGTAAGTACCAATGGATAAACAATTAAGCAATGATTAATTTTCACATACTCTCTTATTCATTAAAATATGGGGAAAAAAAGAAAAATTATTATATACTCTAGATTCCTCAGTTTCAATCTCTTTGCACAGTATACAATAATGTAAAATTCTTGATAATGTCACAAGATTCATGAAATGTGAGTTTTATGTCATTAGTCTTTATTAATGACTATCAGTGATCCTTTTAAAGTCAATGTTTATTTTAAAATTTTAATTTCTTTATATTTGTATTATTAAAATGACATTTCACCACTAACATTTCTGTTTTTACAAATGAGCACATGTTGATATTTTCTTTCTGAAGTCACATAAATATTTTGTGACTATTGTTACTGCATGTAAAGTAGAAAAGTTTGGGTCATTATTATAATAATTATTAAAATGTTTATACATATATAAATATATATATAAAATGTATATGTAAAATGACTGCTTAAATCCTCCCCATAAGATATTATTAGACCAGAGAAAGTAGAGGCCACAAAACGTAGCTCTGGAAGTGATAAAAATGAATTTAAAGCTTTAGATTCACCTAGTTTTATAACACACTAATAAATAAAGATTAATTTCAGAATATTATTAGGATATCTACAATTGTTTCAAAATTCAACTTCATAGGGCTTCAGAATTTGAGAAGGGTCAGTGGTGTCAAAGAGGTCATAAAGATTGTTGCACTTCACACTTCACATATAATGAATTCATGAATTTTAAGACAATAATGAATAGTTGAGTGCTAATTTTCCATTAACCATTTTAAATTGTAATTAATACCAAAGTGTATATTTTGAATCATAATAGAAATATTTCACGTTTTCAAAAATCATATATGTGATGAGACCTGTGAATATTTATTTTTATTGAGATTTGGATTTTTTTCAGCATTTTATAAAAGTCAAATTTACAAATCTACAATGCACCTTGTAGAACAAGTACATCTCCAGGTAAAGGAAAAGCTTACATACACTTACATAGAGGCCTCAATTCCCTAAAACTCCAAAGGATCTTGACTTCCTTTTGTATTCTCTTTTAATCTTTACCTAAATCGGTTAAGACATACACATACACAATTAGCAGACATGCAATTTCAGAAGTACTTTCAGAGATGAGAAATTGAATCATACACTTTTTGCATATTTACCAGGGAACTTAATTACAGTTGTTATATTTTACTTTTTTATTCTCTAGAGAATTTTAAGAGATTATAATAATATTTTAAGTGTTTAATTATGGATTTCTAAAAAGCAGTAATAAACATTGCAACATTAGCTTTATGATATTCTCAAAATTCATAGAATGACAGAAGGCAACTTTCTCAATCAAGCGCTATATAAATTAATGGGTAAAAACTATGTGATGAGGCTATCAATGTATAAATTGTTGTAAAGACCTGGAACATGAAGTAAACCTCAGTGCAGTATCTATGTCTCCATATTCTCAAGAATCAGAATGTGCTTATTGTCAGCATATACAGAAATATGGTGAACCCATATTTTTCATATGAACACCATATCTCTTCCCCTAAAATAACTGTGTTCATTCCATGTTTGTTAATAGGTGAGGGCCCAGATTGCATCCCTTCATAATTCCAAGACTGGAATGAGAGACATATTATTCAGGTCTCATATATAATTAAAGTTCACTGTACTGTTGGTCAGAAAGGTTGGTTTAGGGTGTGTGAATAATCCAAGTTAAGTCACTGCGTTTGTCCCTAATTGCTACTCTAAAGAAACAGAGTAATGCAAAGCTGAGATATGAATAGAAACAGTCATTCTGTCATTGTTTGTGACCTAAACTCTTTTCAGTAATGTCTCCCAATATATTCTAAGATAGTAACGACCTTTCCCAAGATAAATCTGTGATAGTATATTTTCTCTAATTGGAAGAATCATAAATCAATTCACACACACACACACAAAAAAAACCCCACATAATTTTAAAGAAAATTTAACTGTATGAGACTGAAAGGACCGAGGCAGTATAAAATTATGACTTAGACTCCAGAATTTCTATGGACTGGAATCAGGCTGATGAAAAAAAATTTCTTTACAATAAAAAAAAAAAAGAGGCCATGTCAGAAACCAAAATCAGGACGCAGAAAGCAAATCCAAGTATTGTGGAAAAACATTTCTAGGCAATAAGACTAAACCATTATCAATAAACTGGCAACAGGGACCCAGCTGGATTTCAAAAATACTATGAATCAGTGACTCTGGCTTCCATTTGATTTATTGGGTGGTCAAAAAGTTAGTTTGGGTTCTTCTGTATTGTGAAAAACCTGAATGAACTTTGTGGTATACCCAATATTTTAAATTTGAGAGTATAGATCAGTCATCCCATACTGAACCACTGGTATATGGCTGTATGGTGGGGAGATAGCTTGTCTCTTCAGTTCACAGGTCTTCAGACTGAGACAAACAGTACTGAAAGAACAACACCCATAGAGCCTCATCTCTGCCCAAATCTGATACATACAAGATGCTGCACTTGGGCCTGAGTCTGAGGCTATAATATACGAGATATCTGTGGGTCCTGAGAGACAGTGGATGTACTTTGTGTGTAAAAAAGGTAAATACTTTATGGAAAGAAGGTGGACTGTGCCTGCAAGTTCTTTGACACTCACCAGTTCAAGAAGTGAGGGGGCTTATGTCAGTTCTCCTAGAACCTGGACAGGATGTTGTGACTGCCTTGTAAAACAGAATGTAGTAGGAGGAATGCAGTGTGACTTTGGATAATTCTGCCAGTCTTTCTTGAAACAATTGCTCTGTAAGATCATCAGCCATCACATTAAGAAAAATAAAACAAACAAAAAAAACAGCTATCCTGAGGTCACTACAAGGAGATATCAGGTGGACAAACCATATATAGAAAGAAGTGATGACCAGCCAGCAACCCCAACTGTTTTGGCACCCATTGTTTGCATCTTTCCAGCTCTGTACCAGCTACTCAAGTGTTGAAGTCATCAAGATAACCCCATGCCTGAAATGAGACAATGTGCCACTACTGCATGGAAGACCCAAGTCAGGGGAGAACTGACTAGCTGAACCCTGTGAAGTGCTGGATTCATGAACAAAATAAATGATGCTGTTGGTTCCAGCCACTATTTTGGGCTATTAACACAGTAATAGATAATCAGAACAACAACAACACTCTAGAAATTTTTTTTTTCTTTGGAAAAATACATGAAAAATAAGCTAATTATAGACTTTATTTTACAACTGTGGTTTAGATCAAGATCCCTGATAGCAACACTATGGATATTTGGGGTCAAATAATTTTTGTTATGAGGGGTTTCTCCGTATTGTATCAAATGTTTAGCAGCATCCCTGCCCTGTTTTCACTAGATGCCAATGGTATGTAATCTCCCAAGTTGTGACTACTATGTATCTCCAGACATTTCCAGGAGAGACAAAATCTTTCTTACTTAAGAATCACTGATTATATACATTTCAGGAAAGAATGGAGAATGGTAGGAGAAAAAGAAATCCTAGAAAAGAAAAGGATATGAAACGTTTTAACGTAAATGGCAAAGAATTTATACCAAGTCCTCTAATAATACCATAGAGACAGTTTTGAAACAAGCATATTCTAGAAAGAAATGTTCTGTTTGCAAAATCATCAAATGTTCGTGCTATACATACTTTTGTAAATACATAGAATTAGAGTTCAATTAAGGTATGTGATTATTGATGGTCACCTTGACTAATTGTTTTACTTCTGGCAATTTTTTATCTCTTCTTTCATGCTTTAGCTGATTTTTCATGTTATTTCTATCGTTTCAGTACAAACAAATAATTTTAGAAACTAATGGCTAGTCAAGAGATGAGTTTTGTCCCCCAGATAACCCCACCTTTTAACATTTGAGTTTTGAAAAATACTCAAATGCTAATTGCTAATTGATGCTAATGAGTTGTATTGTGCATTTCTGACAGAATAATGTACCTCTTCAAATTCTGGTGCTACTAATTGCATGGCAACTTACAATTCAGAAAGTAAACACTATCAGAATATTTATTAATGGAAAAAAAAAACCCAGAGGATTTGGAGTGAGGAGACATTAGGTTTTAGTAAGAATTCTTGTTTTCTCCTATAGTATGAGTATTTTAAACTACTAACATAGTTCTGGTTTTTTACTTTAATTGAACCCATATACTTATGTAAGCCACTTAAGGGGCTCTGTGTAGTTTGTTGTAAATTATTAATCTTAAACTTTTCTTTCTGAATTTCAGTTGTTAGGATAATTATAATTATTAGTTTATTTTTTTTCTAATTGTTTAGTTGTCCAGAGAAGGTTGGTTGGCCAAAAAGTGAGTGAATGAATTGATCTTGTTTCCATCTTGCACCTAATAACAATGCCATTGTGCTATGCTCAGTCATGTCCAACTCTTTGTGGCCCAAAGGACTGTAGCCCAGCAGGCTCCTCTTTCCATGGAATTTTCCAGACAAGGATGCTGGAGGGGGTTGCCATTTCCTTTTCGAAGGGAATCTTCCCAACGCAGAGATCAAAGCCCTGTTTGTTGTGTCTTCTGCATTGGCAAAGGGGATTCTTTACTACTTTGCCACCTGGGAAGCCCTTAATGGTGCCATTTCATCCTAACATTTCTGTTTCAAATGCTGATTGTCCTAAATGTGGAAATTAGTACAGATTCATTTTTAAAATTGGACAGTGAAAATCTATCAGCAGAACAATGGAAATCAGGGTATGTAGTATACAATGCTAGATGGTGAGAAGTATTAACTACGTGTTCAATGGACAAGGAATTCCCCTATGCTCCCAATACACCATCAGATTATTTCTACTAGAAGTCTAAGTAAGCTAGTGCCTGACCAAATAATGGACTGAACTTTCAAATATACAAGGTGTTATCTTTTTCTTGGTAATTGGCATGTCACTATTATAAGGCATGTGTCTATTATCAGGTGACAGTTACCACTTATCAGAGGAATAGGACATTCTTTGCATAGAGCATTCAAATAGATTAAATCAATTTTCTCCTTTTTACAAACTTTACGTGGTGCAATGACAGATAAATTGATTTGTAAACTATTTATAACTTGTAGATGGATTTACCTCTTTCATTTTTCAAGAAGTAAGGAATTGTAAAGCTGGATAGATCTGGCATGCCAGTACTTTAGCCCTTCTGTAACTGATTTTCATTTTAATGTTGCTCTCTTTCTTGCAAGGGCAGGATGCTAAATGAGATGAGATAATTTACGTTTTGTCACATTTGTTTTCAAAGATTAATGTACACCAATAAGAGGAATCAAAAAGATCATATTAGGTAGTGTGAATTCATGAAGCACAGTTACGATTTGAAAGCAGAATTAGATGGCATGCTGTTTATCAAAATGGTTTCTTATCATTTATTCAAAATAAATGAACAGAGGAGTAATATGTAAAAGACTATGTCTTGAAGTGTGACAGATTTGAGAATGAAACCTGGATCTGCAATTTTATGATTCTGTGATATTCATTTATTTTTACAGTGCTTTTGTGTTTGCACATACCCCCAAAGAGAAGCAAGGTTAACTCTTTAAAAGGTTTTATGTGTAAATGAACATCTCCAAGTCAATTTAAATGTTATTATTATTAACATTATTATATTTTTTCAAGTAAAGGAACAATTTATAAATTATATGTAATTATATAATATAGTGAGATAAATTTTCATGTGACTTATGAAAACTTAAAACTTCATGGATTATTTGTCAAATATGTCAGATGATAGGAAAAAAGTACTGGTACTTTTTTATTCACTTTTGACTGTAGCTATCTTATTCAACTTATAACATACCTAGAGTATTTTAATAGATTCTGAAATAGTATCTTTTGATTTCTCCTTCCTTTCTTCTCTCTCTCCATTCTTCTTTCCTTTCTGCCTCCCTCTCTAACTCCTTCCATTCATCCTCTTTTCTATATATTTAGTGAGGATTTGAGTTTCCCAGGTGGCACTAGTGGTAAAGAACCCAGCTGCCAGTACAGGAAATTCAGGAGAGGAGAGTTTGATTCCTGGGTCTGGAAGATCCCCTGGAGGAGGGCATGGTGACCACTTCAATATTCTTGCCTGGAGAATTCCATGGTCAGAGGAACCTGGTGGCCTGTAGTCGATAGGGTCGCAAAGAGTTGGACATGACTGAAGTGACTTAGCATGTACGCACAGTGAGGATTTAATGTGTCATATACAGAGATAGACACTGCGAACAGCACTGAGAACATTGGAGCATTTGTTCCCAAGGTACAACCCCTCTAATAGAAACAGAAAAGCCATGACAAATAAGAATAATGAAATACTAACCTATGCTATGGAAAACAAACAAAAAATCATGAAGCAGCAAGACACTTCATTCCCCAACTTGCCTATCTCTGGAACATGTATATTTCTCTGTCCAGTGGATGTCTATCAGGTTTATTTTTTAATAGAAATTTAGCTCTGCTGTTCTGAATATGTAATTTCTATAATGTTATAATGACTCACAGATAACAGTGCAACCTACTCACTGTGTATACTCACTACATGTATCTTCCATAGCCTGCTTCTACAGTAACTAAGACTATTTTGTATGCAAAATATTTTTTAAAATATTTATTTTTATTTATTTCGGTTTGGCTTATATTTTGTTTTCAACTCTTGTCAAGGATCTTAGTAGATTACAGTGTTTCTGACAAAGTAGGGCTCAATATCTTGATAAATCAGTCAATAAATGATGAAATAAATGAACAAGCACATGATTGATAAACTGGATGATTGACTGAGTGAGAACTATATGGTGTATTTTCCTTGGTGTTCTCTTTGACTAAAATATTTTTTCTCTTCTTCCTCTATTTCTGTATATTTTCCAGGCTTCAATTTCCTGCTATTTCATTCTCCTTTGATGAAATCAGTTTATACCAACATTCTAAAGTTATTGCTTATATTAAGCATTTTTTTCTATTAAATCATTTTTGATATTGTTATTTCATCACTAAGTCATGTCTGACTCTTTGCAGCCCCATGGACTGTAGCACGCCAGGCTTCCTTGTTCTTCACTGTCTCCTGGAGTTTGCTGTCTCATGGCCATTGAGGTGGTGATGCCTTTTTGACATATCTTATAACTTTTCTTGTATTATATATATGCCCTCTCATGTAGAGAATTATTCTACATGAATTATAACATGTAGAGAATTATAACATGTAGAGAATTATTCATTGCATGCTTTCATCATTTCGATAAAACTATCTTTTTCTAAAGCTAGAATCTTCCAAATTGACATATATATATATACACAAATATATGTATATACACATATGAATTATATAGATATATAGATTTCTCTCTTTATATATATGTGTGTATATATATATATATATACACAAAAAAAAGCTTGTGTGTTTGTTTTGTATCCAGTCATCCTTTTATAATAGAGGTACACCATCAGTTCAGTTCAGTTCAGTTCAGTTGCTCAGTTGTGTCCGACTCTTTGTGACCCCATGAATCACAGCACGCCAGGCCTCGCTGTCCAACACCAACTCCCGGAGTTCACTCAAACTCATGTCCATCGAGTTGGTGATGCCATCCAGCCATCTCATTCTCTGTTGTCCCCGTCTCCTCCCGCCCCCAATCCCTCCCAGCATCAGAGTGTTTTCCAGTGAGTCAACTCGCCGCATGAGGTGGCCAAAGTATTGGAGTTTCAGCTTTAGCATCAGTCCTTCCAACGAACACCCAGGATTGATCTCCTCTAGAATGGACTGGTTGGAATACTAATATATTTTAGAGATGTTACCCCCTTATAAGCCTTTGGCTATAACAAATGCATTTTTATCACATGATAACCCAAGAATATGAATTAAAATTTTCAGATAAGATATTGTATCCTCAGAGGATAGGGTCAACCTAATACTTGTTGGTTAAAATGTTTGACAGATGCTGGGAACATATTGTCATTTGAAAGGGGAAAAATGAACGAATTCATCAAAATAAACCATGTTCACAAAGGGATTTATACAGTGTCAGAGGTAACTTTATAGTACATGTAGCCTTAAAAAAAACCAAAAACTCAAAAACCAAACAGCATTTAAACCATCTAAGTACAAAAGAAGCCATTGGTTAATGGCAGTATTCTTTTCTTCACCAGAAGCAGAACTGCCAAATGTCATACCATACATATCATGTCTGTGTGTTTTGTAACCTTATGTATTTGCATGGAACATTTCACAGTAATTAAATCGAATGAAATCTTGTTCTACAGAGATTTTCAGAGTAAATAGTTGGCAATTACTTACAGACTAAAGTATTGTACTGCTAAACTTTTAACAAAATCTCTTTCTGCCAAAAAATTTTATCAGCGCTCTTTATTACTCTCATGGTAGGAGGATGCCTTTTCATTATTTTTGATGTAATGGCTATAGATCAATATATATTCGGTTGTGGAAACATATAGAGTCTATTAGGGAAGGGAATCAAGGTAGGCAAATAATGTCTACAACTGATAGTCACCTTTCATGTGAAAACTTAAGGGAGCTTTTCCTTCTGGATACCTGAATGGAAGAACAAGCATACTCCATTCTCATTTCTTTTATTTTTTTTTTAATTGGAGGCTAATTATTTTGCAATGTTATATTGGTTGGTTTTGCCATACATTGACATGATTCCGCCCTGGGTGTACATGAGTTCCCCTTCCTGAACCCCCCTCCCAACTTCCTCCTCCCCTTATCCTCCCTCTGGGTCATCCCCGCACACCAGCCCCGAGCATCCTGTAACATGCCTCGACCCTGAACTGCTGATTCGTTTCACATATGACAACATACATGTTTCAATGTCATTCTCTCAAATCATCCCACCCTCACCCTCTCCCACAAAGTCCCAAAGACTGTTCGATACAACTGTGTCTCTTTTGCTGTCTCGTATACAGGGTTATCGTTTTCATCTTTCTAAATTCCATATATATGCGTTAGTATATTGTATTGATATTTTTCTTTCTGGCTTACTTCAATCTGTATAATAGGTTCAGGTTTCATCCACCTCATTAGAACTGGTTCAAATGCATTCTTTTTAATGGCTGAGTAATACTCCATTGTGTATACGGACCAAAGCTTTCTTATCCATTCGTCTGCAGATGGACATCTAGATTGCTTCCATGTCCTGGCTATTATAAACAGTGCTGCGATGAACATTGGAATACATGTGTCTCTTTCAATTCTGGTTTCCTCAGTGTGTATGCCTAGGAGCGCAATTGCTGGATCATATGGCAATTCTTTCCAGTTTTTTGAGGAATCTCCACACTGTTCTCCATAGTGGCTGTACTAGTTTGCATTCCCACCAACAGTGTAAGAGGGTTCCCTTCTCTCCACACCCTCTCCAGCATTTATTGCATGTAGACTTTTGAATAGCAGCCATTCTGACTGGTGTGAAATGGTATCTCATTGTGGTTTTGATTTGCATTTCTCTGATTATGAGGGACGTTGAGCATTTTTTCATGTGTTTGTTAGCCATCTGTATGTCTTCTTTGGAGAAATGTCTGTTTAGTTCTTTGGCCCAATTTTTGATTGGATTGTTTATTTTTCTGGAATTGAGCTGCAGGAGTTGCTTGTATATTTTGGAGATTAATCCTTTATCAGTTGCTTCCTTTGCTATTATTTTCTCCCATTCTGAAGGCTGTCTTTTCACCTTGCTTATAGCTTCCTTTGCTGTGCAGAAGCTTTTGATTTTATTAAGGTCCCATTTGTTTATTTTTGCTTTTATTTCCAATATTCTGGGAAGTGGGTCTTGGAGGATCCTGCTGTGATTCATGTCAGAGAGTGTTTTGCCTACGTTCTCCTCTTGGAGTTTTATAATTTCTCGTCTTACATTTAGCTCTCTAATCCATTTTGAGTTTATTTTGGTGTATGGTATTAGGAAGTGTTCTAGTTTCATTCTTTTACAAGTGGCTGACCAGTTTTCCCAGCACCACTTGTTAAAGAGACTGTCTTTTCTCCATTTACTATTCTTGCCTCCTTTGTCAAAGATAAGGTGTCCATAGGTGCGTGGATTTATCTCTGGGCTCTGTTCCATTGATCTATATTTCTGTCTTTATGCCAGTACCATACTGTCTTGATGGCTGTGGCTTTGTAGTAGAGCCTGAAGTCCGGCAGGTTAATTCTCCCAGTTCCATTCTTCTTCCTCAAGATTG
This sequence comes from Moschus berezovskii, assembly GCF_049115385.1. Taxonomy (NCBI): domain Eukaryota; kingdom Metazoa; phylum Chordata; class Mammalia; order Artiodactyla; family Moschidae; genus Moschus; species Moschus berezovskii. The sequence continues at coordinate 20,347,374 of NC_142465.1, read as the reverse complement.
CTTTGGCTATTCGAGGTTTTTTGTATTTCCATACAAATTGTGAGATTATTTGTTCTAGTTCTGTGAAAAATGTCATTGGTAGTGATAGGGATTGCATTGACTGTATAAATTACTTGGGGTAGTATACTCATTTTTACAATATTTATTCTTCCAATTCACGAACACGGTATACTTCTCCAACTATTAGTGTCCTCTTTGATTACTTTCACTAGTGTTTTATAGTTTTCTATGTACAAGTCTTTTGTTTCCTTAGGTAGAATATTCCTAAGTATTTAATTCTTTTCGTTGCAACAGTGAATGGAATAGTTTCCTTAATTTCTCTTTCTATTTTCTCATTATTAGTGTATAGGAATGCAAGTGATTTCTGTGTGTCGATTTTATATCCTGCAACTTACTGTAATCATTGATTAGCTCTAGTCGTTTTCTTGTAGAGTCTTTAGGGTTTCTGTGTAGAGGATCATGTCATCAGTGAACAGTGAAAGTTTTACTTCTTTAAATGCTCTGATTGCTGTAGCTAAAACTTCCATAACTATGTTGAATAGTAGTGGTGAGAGTGGGCACCCTTGTCTTGTTCCTGACTTTAAGGGAAATGCTTTCAATTTTCACCATTGAGGATAATGTTTACTGTGGGTTTGTCATATATATCTTTTATTATGTTGAGGTATGTCCCTTCTAATCCCACTTTCTGGAGGGTTTTTATCATAAATGGATGTTGTATTTTGTCAAAGGCTTTCTCTGCATCTGTTGAGATAATCATATGATTTTTATTTTTCAGTTTGTTAATGTGGTGTATTACGTTGATTGATTTGCGGATATTGAAGAATCCTTGCGTTCCTGGGATAAAGCCCACTTGGTCATGATGTATGATCTTCTTAATGTGTTGTTGGATTCTGATTGCTAGAATTTTGTTAAGGATTTTTGCATCTATGTTCATCAGTGATGTTGGCCTGTGGTTTTCTTTTTTTGTGGGATCTTAACCAGGTTTTGGGATTAGGGTAATGGTGGCCTCATAGAATGAGTTTGGAAGTTTCCCTTCCTCAGCAATTTTCTGGAAGAGTGTGAGTAGAATAGGTGTTAGCCCTTCTCTAAATTTTTGGTAGAATTCAGCTGTGAAGCCGTCTGGACCTCGGCTTTTGTTTGCTGGGAGATTTTTGAGTACAGCCTGTAGTTCCATGCTTGTGATGGGTCTGTTCAGATTTTCTATTTCTTCCTGGTTCAGTTTTGGAAAGTTGTACTTTTCTAGGAATTTGTCCGTTTCTTCCAGGTTATTCATTTTATTGCCATATAATTGCTGATAGTATTCTCTAATAATCCTTTGTATTTCTGTGTTGTCGGTTGTGATCTCTCCATTTTCATTTCTAATTTTATTGATTTGGTTCTTCTCCCTTTGTTTGTTGATAACTCTGGCTAGTAGTTTGTCAATTTTATTTACCTTCTCAAAGAACCAGCTTTTGGCTTTGTTGCTTTTTACTATGGTCTCTTTTGTTTCTTTTGTATTTATCTCTGCCCTAATTTTTACGGTTTCTTTCCTTCTACTGACACTGGGTTTCTTCCTTTCTTACTTTTCTAGTTGCTTTAGATGTAGAGTTAGGTTATTTAGTTGACTTTTTTCTTGTTTCTTGAGGTGTGCCTGTATTGCTGTGAACGTCCCCCTTAGCACTGCTTTTACAGTGTCCCAGAGGTTTGGGGTTGTTGTGTTTTCATTTTCATTCATTTCTATGCATAATTTGATTTCTCTTTTGATTTCTTCTATGATTTGTTCGTTATTCAGCAGCGTGTTGTTCAGCCTCCATAAGCTGGCATTTTTAATAGTTTTTCTCCTGTAATGGAGATCTAATCTTACTGCATTGTGGTCAGAAAAGATGCTTGGAATGATTTCAATTTTTTTGAATTTACCAAGGCTAGATTTATTGCGCAGGATGTGATCTATCCAGGAAAAGGTTCCGTGTGCGCTTGAGAAAAAGGTGAAATTCATTGTTTTGGGGTGAAATGTCCTATAGAGATCTATTAGCTCTAACTGGTCTACTGCATCATTTAAAGTTTGTGTTTCCTTGTTAATTTTCTGTTTAGTCGATCTATCCATAGATGTAAGTGGGGTATTAAAATCTCCCACTATTATTGCATTGTTGTTAATTTCCTCTTTCATACTTGTTAGTAATTGTCTTACATATTGTGGTGCTCCTATTTTGGGTGCATAAATATTTATAATTGTTATATCTTCTTCTTGGATTGATCCTTTGATCATTATGTAGTTTCCTTCTTTGTCTCTTTTTACAGCCTTTGTTTTAAAGTCTATTTTATCTGATATGAGTATTGCTACTCCTGCTTTCTTTCGGTCTCTATTTACATGGAATATCTTTTTCCAGCCCTTCACTTTCAGTCTGTATGTGTCCCTCATTTTGAGGTGGGTCTCCTGTATACAACTTATATGGGGGTCTTGTTTTTGTATCCATTCAGCCAGCCTTTGTCTTTTGGTTGGAGCATTCAATCCATTTATGTTTAAGGTAATTATTGATAAGTATGATCCCATAGCCATTTTCTTTATTGCTTTGGGTTCGAGTTTATACACCCTTTCTGTGTTTCCTGTCTAGAGAAGATCCTTTAGCATTTGTTGGAGAGCTGGTTTGGTGATGCTGAAATCTCTCAGCTTTTGCTTGTCTGTAAAGCTTTTGATTTCTCCTTCATATTTGAATGAAATCCTTGCGGGGTACAGTAATCTGGGCTGTAGGTTATTTTCTTTCATCATTTTAAGTATGTCTTGCCATTCCCTCCTGGCCTGAAGAGTTTCTGTTGAAAGATCAGCTCTTATCCTTATGGGAATACCCTTGTGTGCTATTTGCTGCTTTTCCTTTGCTGTTTTTAATATTTGTTATTTGTGTTTGATCTTTGTTAATATGATGTCATGTATGGATGTGAGAGTTGGACTGTGAAGAAAGCTGATCGCCGAAGAATTGATGCTTTTGAACTGTGGTGCTGGAGAAGACTCTTGAGAGTCCCTTGGACTGCAAGGAGATCCAACCAGTCCATTTTAAAGCAGATCAATCCTGGGTGTTCATTGGAGGGACTGATGCTAAAGCTGAAACTGCAATACTTTGGCCACCTCATGCGACGAGTTGACTCACTGGAAAAGACTCTAATGCTGGGAAAGGTTGGGGGCAGGAGGAGAAGCGGACGACAGAGAATGAGATGACTGGATGGTATCACCAACTCTATGGACATGAGTTTGAGCTAACTCAGGGAGTTGGTGATGGACAGGGAAGCCTGGCGTGCTGTGTTTTATGGGGTCGGAGAGAGTCGGATATGACTGAGCAACTGAACTGAACTGAATTTGATTATTATGTGTTTTGGAGTATTTCGCCTGGGGTTTATCCTGTTTGGGACTCTTTGGGTTTCTTGAACTTGGGTGATTATTTCTTTCCTCATTTTAGGGAAGTTTTCAACTATTATCTCCTCAAGTATTCTCTCATGGTCTTTCTTTTTGTCTTCTTCTTCTGGGACTCCTATGATTCAAATGTTGGAGTCTTTAACATTGTCTCAGAGGTCTCTAATATTGTCCTCATTTCTTTTAATTCGTTTTTCTTTTTTCCTCTCTGTTTCATTTATTTCTACAATTCTATCTTCTAGCTCACTTATCCTGTCTTCTGCCTCTGTTATTCTACTGTTTGTTCCCTCCAGAGTGTTTCTGATCTCATATTGCATTATTCACTGTATAGTGACTCTTTTTATTTCCTCTAAGTCCTTATTAAACCTTTCTTCCATCTTCTCAATCCTTTTCTCCAGGTTATTTATCTGTAACTCCATTTTGCTTTCAAGATTTTGAATCATTTTCACCATCAAAATTCGAAATTCTTTATCAGGTAGATTCCCTATATCTTCCTCTTTTGTTTGTGTTGGTGGGCATTTATCTTGTTCCTTTACTTGCTGGGTATTTCTCTGTCTCTTCATCTTGCTTATATTGCTTTGCTTGGGGTGGCCTTTCCCTCTTCTGGCCGTTTGTGGAGTTCTCTTTATTATGTAGTTTCCTCGCTGTGTGTGGGGTTGGACGGGTGACTTGTCAAGGTTCCCTGGTTAGGGAAGCTTGTGTCGGTGTTCTTGTGGGTGGAGCTGGATTTCTTCTCTCTGGAGTTCAGTGAAGTGTCCAGTACTGAGTTATGAGATGTCAGTGGGTTTGGAGTGACTTTGGGCAGCCTGTATATTGAAGCTCAGGGCTATTTTCCTGTGTTGCTGGAGAATTTGCGTGGTATGTCTTGCTCTGGAACTTGTTGACCCTTGGGTGGTGCTTGTTTTTAGTGTAGGTATTGAGACGTTTGATGAGCTCCTATTGATTAATGTTCCCTGGAGTCAGGAGTTCTCTGGTGTTCTCAGGATTCGGGCTTAAGCATCTTGCCTCTGGTTTTTGATCTTATTCTTGGAGTAGTCTCTAGACTTCTCTGTCTGTCATTTCCAAGGTGGTTCCCTCTGTTTTAGCTTCTGTTTTCTGGTCTCTTCAGTGTCTAATTTTCGCCCTGATATTAGGGGGTGTGTGGATACTTTTTAAGTCTCAGTTGTTCAGTCCTGTTCTGGGAAGGGAGGAACACTGCAGACAAATATCTCTGGCGTCTGTGGGGAGTGCTCGTAGCGTCTTGGCCACACTGGGTTTGCCCCCGCTCACAGCACGTGTGCTGTTCCAGTCTACACTGCACAGGCTCTAGGTTGCTCTGCCAGGAACTGTCCGAGGCCGGCGCTGGGTTGTATGCACTTCCCAGGTCTGATCGGCTCAAGTTCAGGTTCTTGGGTACTCCACAAATGTGCAGACTTGGCTGGGTCTGTGTTTTGTGCCTTCCCCGGTCCGAGCAGCTCAGGTGACCATGTGTTTGGTGAGTGCAATCGCTGCGACTTATCTCTTCCTCAGTCCCTGCTGCTCGGTTTTCTGGGTGTACAACCAGCGCACCTTCTCAGGAGGATATTGACCAGCCTGAGCCCAAGAAGTCTTGATTAGCAACAAGCCTGCCTGCAGTTTGTATCGGATGCCTTTCTGGGGCTGCAGTTGCCCTCTCCGGCTCTGGCTGACCTCCCTGCCTATCTCAGCGGGGGGATGAGGGATGGGCCGACCTATGCAGGCTCTCTCTGCTCAGCCCTTTGTTCTGTGAGTGGGGCTGGCAGAGTCTTAGGTTAGAGCTTTCTGCCTTTTCGTGGGGAAGCTATCCCAGTCTGCTTTGCTATCCCCAGTTCTCTCAGATTGTTCTTGCAGCATTCAAGCCCAGTCCTCTCTCTAAGCAGTTCAGCCGGCTCCTCCCTGCCCAGCCCCCGCTTGCTAATGGCATATGCAGGCATCTGCGCTGCTTCTCCGCTGGGAGTTACCGTTTGGCAGGTAATCTGTGGGTTTTAATTATTTCTTTTTCCTGCCGGTTATATGGCCCTCTGAGCTTCCAAGGCTCGCCACAGATTCGCCAGTGAGAGTGTTTCCTGGTGTTTGGAAACTTCTCTCTTTTTAAAGCCTCCCTTCCCAGGACGGAGCTCCGTCCTTACTTCTTTTGTCTCTCTTTTTATCTTTTATGTTTTTTCCTACCTCCTTTTGAAGACAATGGGCTGCTTTTCTGGGTGCCTGATGTCCTCTGCCAGCATTCAGAAGTTGTTTTGTGGACTTTACTCCGCGTTCAAATGTTCTTTTGATGAATTTGTCGGGGAGAGAGTGGTCTCGTCGTCCTATTCCTCTGCCATCTTGTTCCTTCTCCTCATTTCTTTTAAAGTTAACTTTGCTTATGTTGTGGCTAAAAGAAGAAAACCTGGAAAAAAAAAGTTCTATACACAATTTTAGTGATTAATGCTCAAAGAAAATTCCAGTTGTCAAAAATAATGATTTTGTCGTGAGTCACAGTGACATCAGATGACTCAAATAGCTTCATCAACTGAAATATTAACTCATGGTATGTTGGATATAACTGCATCCTTCAAATGATTCCTTTATTCTGTGATGATAATATGCAGCCTAAAACATTCAATACACTAAACTCTAGTGAGTTTTTGCTTTGGACATATACACTATGAAGATGTTTTTAAATTTATTGTGGTCAAATATTGATTGTTTTTTTCATGGATCAGGAACTGGTAAACATCTTAATTTTGGAAAACATTTTTCCTATATCATCATTTTATTTTTTCTTGAATTGAGATATTATATTTTATTGTTATAAGATGAAAAAGAATAAATTTTATATTTATGCATTTTAAAATGTTTAATCTTTAAAATCATTGGATATCTTTTCAATATATAATGCATTTTTAAGTTCTTTAATTCTCCATTTTTTTCCAACTAAAATCTTAAATCTGTTTTTTTAAATTATCTTATTTTAATTTTATAAATCGATAAAACTACAAATTTGGAGTAAAGAAATTTATAAATAGGTACTTACACAATATGAGAAGCTATATCCAGTTAATGATAATATATCAGAATAGAAAACTTCTCCATTTAAAAATGTAGTATCCGTTCTCAGGGCTGGGCAGGCTTCATGGATGGGCATGTGACTTATGATGTTGAAATGGGGTCACACCCTTAGAAGGATACCATCCTTAATCTGTGGTTCTGCTGTTGCTGTTTTGAAATTCTTAATAATATTTTAGCTAGGAGCCCCACATTTTCATTTTGCACTAGGCCACTCACATTGTTCACTGGGCCCTGACACAGTTATAAATATACAAAATTTTCAAAACTATTCATGTTTGCATAATTTGGTATATTAGCAATTTATAAAATGAAAATGCTAATTTAATTAACTACGTTTGTGACGTGAAATCCTATCCAGTTTCTATTTTTTCCTCCTCCTGTGTTTTGTTCCAAATTAATAGGTATCTTCTACAAATGGACAAACATTTGAATCCCTGAAATGACAATAAGCAATAACCATGTTTTCACGAGTGTAACAGTCCTGTGACCATCTATACACAAAATTTTAAATTCACCTTTGTTCTTATAGTTGATCCTTTGAACCACATGAGGTTAAACTGTTTGGGTCCACTTATATACTAGGTTTGTTTGTTTGTTTTCCCCCAGTGGTAAATACTATAGTATTTACTAAAATTGTTTGAAACTAAGGATCTGTGAAACTGCAGGTACAGAGGATCCTTGGATAAAGAGGGTCAATATAAGTTACATTTGAGCATGGAATGTTAGTGTCCCAACCCCCTTGTTGTTCAAGCATCAATTGTATTTCCAAATTCTGTAGTAGACCTGCTTTGGTACCCTTCCCATATTCTACTCTTTAGGCTAATATTCTCATTTCCCAGTTATTAAAAGTGTTGAGGCTAATGTTCAAGGTTAATCCACCACAACACTTGTGCCAACTGGTAGGGGGAGATACTGTGACAAGATCTAGGAACAGATGTTACCTTGGAAACATTTTAACCCTTTTTTTGGCTCTTTAATCTTTCCCTGTCTGCTTGATTTTTTCCTTTAGAAGTCAGAAAATTCCTAAATTTCTTCTCAGATTTAACTTCTTATTTAAGGCAGAAGAAAATTAAAGCAGTTTAAGGAAGTTGATTTAAGACAGAATGTTTAGGATAGAAGTGGAGCCAAGGACACAATGATTACAAATACGTTTTGAGAAATTGCTTTCTAGAAAGATTATGTAATGTCTTATTATTCACATTAGATGTTCACGATTATTTACCACAAGTTTATCAGCAGAGGAAAAGGGAATAAAATCACAGGTATCCAATTTGATTGTAAAAAGCAGCAACTCATTTTTTAATTTAATTTGCTATATAGACAATTAATGAAGTTGAATGTTTTTAATATATATTTTAGCTGCTCTTATGCCTTTTTTGCTTTTTCAATTGTAAGTTGGAATATTTACCTGCAATGCGGGAGACGTGGTTTCAATCCCTGGGTCAGGAAGATCCCCTGGAAAAGGGAATGGCAACCCACCCCAGTGTTCTTGCCTGGAGAATTCCATGGACAGAGGAGCCTGGCAGGCTACAGTCCATGGGATCCCAAAGAATTGGATACAACTCAGCAACTAACATTCTATAAAAAGCAGTAATATCATCACCATAACTTTTATTTGAAGGAAAGTTTTGCATAGGTCAGTGATTAATAATTCTCAGTTATCACTAATATCAGAAAAAAGAAAGTGGACTCAACTTACAGAATTAGGATTTTGTGTGCATATGTGTGAGAACTTTATACCAAATGAGAATATTAATACAGAAATAGGTAAAGTGCAGTTCTAAAATTTACTTCTCTGATGATGTATGCATATACATACATACATATATACCTGTCTCTTTGAAAGTGTTTATAAATGGATCTATAAAACACTCAAAGTCCCTTTAAAGATCCAGGATCTGTAATTATGAATAACTCTTAAAAATGTTCATAATGTAAATAATCGTGAATTTACCATAGCTATGATAAAATAACGTACTCTTATGGTTCATAAAGATCAAAATTTTTCTTATCATATCTTCTTGTAGATATAAAAGTGCAGCACATCTTATATCTATTACTACCAATATGCACATATTCTGGAAATATAAAATATAGTGAGCAAAGGACATTTCTGTCAAATAGAGACTTCAAAAAACAATATAGTCTGGTGCTTTTTCTCTTCTCACTTATATGGAGATTCCAGTATGTTTCAAGTTTGGGAAATAAATGTGCCAGTCCCTGAAACAGGAGACATATTGAGTGGCTTGCTTTATTTCCCTAGCTGCTATAGAATATATTCTTTTTTTTTTTTTCTTTTTAAAAATATTTATTTATTTGGCTGTGCTAGGTCTTTTTTTTTTTTTAAATCATAAACAGTATATACTTTTTTATTGAAGTATAGTTGATTAACAATATGATATTAGTTTCAGGTACACAGCATAGTGACTCAGTATTTTACAGGTTAAAAGTTATTATAAGATTATGGCTATAATTCCCTATATAATACTGCTATACAATATATCCTTGTTGCTTATCTATTTGATACATAGTCGTTTGTATCTCTTAATATATTCTAAATGGAAAATACATATTTTATTAGAAATAGCATAAAATAATGTTATTTTCTTATGTGCTGAATAGTTCCATATAGAAAACTCTCCAAAACTCAATTTGTAAAACCCTATCCATCTCCCAGTAGTCCAATAGATTTCCAATTCCCTTGTGAAAACTCCCTCACTTCTCATTTTCCCTTGAGGTGTGATATTACCTAATCAGTGCAGTTCAGTTGCTCAGTCATGTCCAACTCTTTGCAACCCCATGGACTGCAGCACACCATTTTTACCTGTCCATCACCAAACCCTAGAACTACTCAAACTCAGGTTCATTGCATCAGTGATGCCATCCAACCATCTCATCCTCTGTTGTCCCCTTCTCCTCCCAACATCAATCTTTCCCAGCATCGGGGACTATTCCATTGGCTTGGTTATTTGCATCAGATGGCCAAAGTATTGGATTTTCGCTTCAGCATCAGTCCTTCCAATGAATACTCAGGACTGATTTCCTTTAGGATGAAAAGGTTGGATTTCCTTGAAGTCCAAGGGAATCTCCAGAGTCTTCTCCAACACCACAGTTCAAAAGCATCAATTCTTCGGCACTCAGCTTTCTTTAGAGTCCAACTCTCACATCCATACATGACTTCTGGAAAAACAATAGCTTTGACTAGATAGACCTTTGTTGGTAGAGTAATGTCTCTGCTTTTTAATATGCTGTCAAAGTTGGTCATAGTTTTTCTTCCAAGGAGCAAGTGTCTTTTACTTTCATGGCTGCAGTCACCATCTGCAGTGATTTGGGAGACCATAAAAATAAAGTCAGCCACTGTTTCCATTGTTTCTCCATCTATTTTCCAAGAAGAGATGGGTCCAGATGTCATGATCTTTGTTTTCTGAATATTGAGCTTCAAGCCAACTTTTTCACTCTCCTCTTTCACTTTCATCAAGAGGCTTTTGAGTTCCTCTTCACTTTCTGCCATAAGGGTGGTGTCATCCACATATCTGAGGTTATTGATATTTCTCCCAGCAAACTTGATTTCAGTTTGTGCTTACTCCAGATCAGCATTTCTCATGATACTTTGCATAGAAGTTAAATAAGCAGGGTGACAATATACAGCCTTGACATACTCCTTTTCCTATTTGGAACCAGTCTGCTGTTCCATGTCCAGTTTTAACTGTTGCTTCTTGACCTGCATACAGATTTCTCAGGAGGAGGGTCAGGTGTCTGGTATTCCCTTCTCTTTAGGTGTTTTCCACAGTTTGTTGTGATCCACACAGGCAAAGGGTTTGGTGTAGTCAATAAAGCAAAAGCAGTTGTTATTCTGGAACGCTTGTTTTTTTGATGCTCCAACAGATGTTGGCAATTTGATCTCTGGTTCCTCTGCCTTTTCTAAATCCAGCTTGAACATCTGGAAGTTCATGGTTCACATACTGTTGAAGCCTGGCTTGGAGAATTTTGAGCATTTTTTTTCTAGCGTGTGAGATGAGTGCAATTGTGCAGTAGTTTGGTCATTTTTTGGCATTGCCTTTCTTTGGGATTGGGATGAAGACTGACCTTTTCCAGTCCTGTGGCCACTGCTGAGTTTTCCAGATTTGCTGGCATATAGAGTGCAGCACTTTCACAACATCATATTTTAGGATTTGAAATAGCTCAACTGGAATTCCATCACCTCCACTAGCTTTGTTCGTAGTGATGCTTTCTAAGGCCCGCTTGACTTCTCATTCCAAGATGTCTGGCTCTAGGTTGGTGATCGCAACATCATGATTATCTGGGTTGTGAAGATTTTTTTTTATATCATTCTTCTGTGTATTCTTGACAACACTTCTTAATATTTTCTGCTTCTGTTAGGGCCATACCATTCCTGTCCTTTATTGTGCCCATCTTTGCATGAAATGTTCCCTTGGTATCTCTAATTTTCCTAAAGAGCTCTCTAGTCTTTTCTATTCTATTGTTTTCCTCTATTTCTTTTCATTGATTGCTGAGGAAGGCTTTCTTATCTCTCTTTGTTCTTCTTTGGAACTCTGTATATCTTTCCTTTTCTCCTTTGCCTTAGCTCCTCTTCTTTTCTCAGTTGTTTGTAAGGCCTCTTCAGAAAACCATTTGGATTTTTGGCATTTCTTTTCCTTGGGAATGGTCTTGATCACTGCCTCCTGTACAATATCATGAACCTCTGTCCATAGTTCTTCAGGCACTCTATCAGATCTTATCCCTTGAATCTATTTCTCACTTCCACTGTATAATCATAAGGAATCTGATTTAGGTCTTACTTGAATGGTCTACTGGTTTTCCCTACTTTCTTCAATTAAGTCTGAATTTGGCAATAAGGAGTTCATGATCTGAGCCAGAGTCAGCTCCTGGTCTTGTTTTTCTGTGTAGAACTTCTCCATATTTGTCTGCAAAGAATATAATCAAATTGATTTTGGTATTGACCATCTTATGACGTCCATGTGTAGACTCTTCTTTTGTGTTGATTTAAGAGGATATTTGCGATGACCAGTGCATTCTTTTGGCAAAACTCTGTTAGCCTTTGCCCTGTTTTATTTTGTACTCCAAGGCCAAATTTGCCTGTACTCCAGGTATTTCTTAACTTTCTACTTTTGCATTCCCGTCCCTTATAATGAAGAGGACATTCTTTGGGTGTTAGTTCTAGAAGTCTTGTAGGTCTTCATAACACCATTCAATTTCAGCTTCTTTAGCATTACTGATCAGGGCATAGACTTGGATTACTGTGATACTGAATGGTTTGCCTTGAAAATGAACAGAGATCATTCTGACATTTTTTAGACTGCATCCAGGTGCTGCATTGAGGACTCTTTTGTTGATTATGATGTCTACTCCATTTCTTCTAAGGCATTCTTGGCCACAGGAGTAGATACAATGGTCATCTGAGTTAAATTCACCCATTCCAGTCCATTTTAGTTCACTGATTCCTAGAATGTCTGTGTTCATTCTTGCCATCTCCTGTTTGACCACTTCCAATTTGCCTTAATTCATGGACCTAACATTCCAGGTTCCTATGCAATATTGCTCTTTACAGCATCTGACTTTACTTCCATCACCTGTCACATCCACAACTGGGTGTTGCTTTTGCTTTGGCTCCGTCTCTTCATTCTTCATGGAGTTATTTCTGCACTGATCTCCAGTAGCCTGTGGGGCACCTACCGACCTGGGGAGTTCATCATCCAGTGTCATGCCTTTTTGCCTTTTCATTCTGTTCATGGGGTTCCCAAGGCAAGAAGTTTGGTTCAGTCAGTCAGTCAGTTCAGTCACTCAGTCATGTCCAACTCTGCAACCTCATGAATCGCAGCATGCTAGGCATCCCTGTCCATCACCAATTCCCAGAATTCACCCAAATTCATGTGCATCAAATCGGTGATGCCATCCAGCCATCTCATCCTCTGTCGTCCCCTTCTCCTTCTGCCCCCAATCCCTCCCAGCATCAGGGTCTTTTCCAATGAGTCAACTCTTCGCTTGTGGTGGCCAAAGTGTTGGAGTTTCAGCCTCAGCATCAGTCCTTACAGTGAACACCCAGAAGTTTGGTTAGTTTTCTGTGGTTGTGGTTTTCATTCTGTCTGCCTGCTGATGGATAAAGATAAGAGGCTTATGGAAGCTTTCTGATGGAAGACACTGACTGAGGGGGAAACTGGGTCCTGTTCTGATGGGCAGAGCCCTGCTCAGTAAATCTTTAATCCAATTTTCTGTGATGAGTGGGGCAATTTTCTCTCCCTGTTGCTTGACCTGAAGCTAAACTGTGGTGGAGGGAAACTGTGCACCAGGACCCAGGAGAAAGGAATAGTGACCCCACAAGAAACATTCCTTAATAGTGTATATCATAAATTGTAGCATTTAATTATGTGCCGGCACTTGGCTAATACAGCTTCTTAGAGGCAAATAAAGCTATCCACTCTAGTTAGTTTAAGCAGAAACTAAACAAGACAAAGAGAATATGTAGTTCACAGAATCTTACAAGACTGAAGCATCAGTGTTTGAAGTTTATGCTGGCAGGATCGATGCTTCAAAAATAGAGACACTTCCAGAAAAAGCAATGATTTTCTTCCTAAGCCTCCAACATATCCCAGAACCAAAGAAAAGATCTCTCTGTTTGAATATGATTGGATGGGTCTGAAGGATAGGCCTGCACTATTCTACAAAATAGGTTTTAAATTCTAATTCTGCTTACAATGTGAGAACCTCAGGCAATAACACAGGAAGTCACCTAAAACAAGAGGCTGCTCAGTGTGAGTGAGGGAACACAAAGGATGAAACGTATTATCTTCTCTAATAGGCTTGTTACAGCAGGTGTGTTTATTTTGTTATTCCTGAAGCATTTAAGTCTCAGAAGTATTAAATCATGTGTCATACTTCTTCATCCTTCCAGCATCCTGTTTACCTGGATTCAAAGCCCTGTTCTATTAGTGTGAAATTGAAAGGAAGAAAATTGATTTTACTGTCAACAATCAAGTTCTTGTCAACAAATGTTGGATAACAGAATCTGTCTCATAGGGTGATTGTTAGAACTGAAGGAAATAGCTTAAATGCCCAGCACAAAACCTAGATACTTTATAACTTTTGTTTTAACCATTCTTATATAGTGTTATAACCTGTATTTTAAAGTGGTAAAGAATCCACCTTCCAATGCAGGAGACACGGGTTCAATCTCTGGGTCTAGAAGATCCCCTGGAGTAGAAAGTGGCTATCCACTCTGGTATTCTTGCTTAGAAAATTCCATGGACAGAGGAGCCTGCTGTACTACAGTCCATGGGTTCACAAAAAAGTCAAACATAACTTAGTGACTAACCAAAATAAGTGTTTACTAGTACAGTAAAGAACACATAAAATTTACTGAAACATTTGCTCTAGTTTTAGATATATATGCTTGTTAACAAAAATTATAGAATCATTTGGAAATTAGGTGTGATAAACATATTTTATTATCCATCATACAAAAACTCATTTCTAATGGTATTCAGTCATCCCATTTTGTGTTGTGGTGAGTACTTCCTCACATAATAGGAAACGGAGGGTCATTCCAGTCTTTTTAGTGCAGTACAACCAGAGGGCTGACTCATAACATAAGTCGGGAAAGGTGTTTTCTCCCAACAAGATAATACTTGCTCTCCAATAACGCAGAGAAGATATTCAATGGGAGGATAACAATAATAACTTTTTAATAGTTTTCTTAAAAAGTGAATGAAGTAACTTAAGTGGAGCGCTTATAACAGCCTTGACTCCACTTAAAAATCAGTGTAACTTAACTGTTGTCATTGTTGTTTATTGAAGGTTGTTTTTTCTATATTGAAGTGGTTTGACCAAACCAATGTCTTAAACATCCTTCTAGAGCTTCCTTGCTATTTGTTTTTTCTAAGTGTGTCATACATTTTGAGAGCACTTGATATCTTTGTAATACTTACATCCTTCATCTTAAATTAGATAGTTAGTTTGTTGCTTACAAACCAATAACTATGACTAATAAATGTAACAAAAAGTTAGCCTTTGAGAATTTAGTAATGAAGAGGCTTGACTTTCTTAATTAACAATTTGAAGTATTTGAATTTTTCTTTTAAAATCATCTTGTCCATGGCACAGAGGACCCTAAAGAACACAATAGGAAAGCATGGTCTTAATTTAAAATACTGAAACAATAGGCATGATCTATAATATTGATAGTTTCTTACTTTATTAATTTTTATTAAATTTCTTAGTAAATTTTCTGTTAAATTTATTTTTATTACTCTCTTCTTGGTGTGCTGCAGTCCATGGGGTTACAAAGAGTCAGACGTGACAACTGAACAACAACTTGTATACTGTTGAAGAAGTTTCCTAATATCAATAAAGCTCAGTTTTGTCACTTCTCAAATCATTTTATAAGATGATTTTTGTAAGGATTACATTATATATTATATACAACACACTATATAATGTTAGTTATTTTAATAAAAAATAATTTGAATGAATAATATTTTTAGTAACAAGGAAAGTCTTATCTTTTTTAATTTATTGAATCAGGTCAAACTAAAGTTGTAGTCATATAGTTTCTGGGCTTCCCAGGTGGTTCAGTGGTATAGAATTTAACTACCAATGCAGGAGACTCAAGAGACCAGGGATCTTCCCTGGGCCCAGAAGATCCTCTAGAGGAGGAAATGGCACCCAGTCCAGTATTGTTTCCTGGAAAAGTGCATGGACAGAGGAGCCTGGCAGGCTACAGTCCATGGGGTTGCAAAGACTTGGACACGACTGAGCACAGCATATACTTTCTAGTTTAATTGAAACACCACTTTTACTTTTATCACTTGAATATAGGTGTAACTCTCTTCATATTAATGTTACCAAACCAAACTTGGGTCCACTTGCCCACATTCAGTAAAGCCAATCCACTGACACTGTGTTGTGGTGAAGGAAAGTGCAGCATTTACATAAGGAAGCAGACAGAGTCTGGGTCAGCTAATGCTCATAAAGCCCAAACTAGTTGCTGGGTCTCAGGGAAGCAGTTCGAAAAGCAGTGTGAGGGAGGTGTGTCTCAGGGTGTGTGATCAGCTTGTGCTCAGTTCTCTGATTGGTTGATGGAGGTAACAGGATGGTATCACAGGGGTTAACATCAATCCTCAGGCTTCAGTGGGTCAACGTGTTTATCATCATCAAATAGTTAACTTCTTCCATTTGGTGGAGGTTTTAGGATCAGTGAAACAGTTCAGGAAATGTACATCAGATACTGTTTGTTATCTAGGTACTTCAAAGAGAAGCTAAAGATTCTGTGACTGACATATGGCTCATTCACCGTTTAAATTTTAACAAGTTCTTCAAGCCCAGCTACTGCTTTTCTCAATACATGTTTACATCCTTAGAATGATCAATTCATGAGCCAGACTTTTGTGACTCAGGGAAGACCTGGAAGCCTATAGCTCTTCTGCAAACAAGAGGCAAGTGGAGGACATGGAGGGAGGGTTCTGTCCTGGGAAGGCCCCATAGTGTCCTTTGTTGTTCAGTCACTAGTCACCAAGTTGTGCCCAGCTCTTTGCGACTCCATGGACTGCAGCAACCAGGCTTCCCTGTCCTTCACCATCTCCCAGAGTTTGCTCAGACTCGTGTCTATTGAGTCAGGGATGCCATCCAATCGTCTCATCCTCTGTTGCCACCTTCTCCTGCTCTCAATCTTTCTCAGCATCAAGGTCTTTTCTAATGAGTCAGCTCTTTGCATCTGGTGGCCAAAGTATTACAGCTTCAGCTTCAGCATCAGTCCTTCCAAGGAATATGGTTGGTTTTCTTTACATAGCGTCCTGCTCTGTTACATTAACATATCTGTTTGCTTTTGTCATATTTTTTCTTTATCTTACCTAGAAAGAATAAGTTTAGAATGTCATCTTATCTCATTTAAGTACTTTCGTTGAGATGTATGAAGCTTCCCTGGTGGCTGAGATAGATGGTAAAGAATCTGCATACAATGTGGGAGACCGGGGTTCAATCCCTGGGTCGGGAAGATCCCCTGGAGAAGGAAATGGCAACCCACTCCAGTACTCTTGACTGGAAAATGTATGAAGTTAAGGCACAAAGACATGTCTGTGAAAAGCTTTGTTTTTCTTTACCTGAAGTTTCTGTGTATATCTTACATTTATTGGCCCCATAGACAAAAAATAGTATTTGTCAGTAATTTAACTTTTATATGTGTAAGTCTTTTGGCTGTTGCTTTGGCAATTGTTGCTTTGATTATTGTTATTATTTTTTGTTTGTTTTTAATTTGGAAAAATTATAAGAGTGGTTTAGCTATTTATCATAAAAGATTTTGACTCTTCTAGGAATTGTTCGCTTTTTCCTTGAGAGAATTTTTTGATATGCTCTAACACTTTATATGCCTGCACTGGATATTTACATAAAAACTTTTATGATGCACAGTTTTCTAAATATTAGCTTGACTTCTTTAACTATATCCCTGTCTGATACTGCTCACTGGGTCCAATATGGGCCTGTTTATGCAGATGTACTTTACCTTTGCATTTTGTCTTTGATATCTGCTCTTTTGGCTCTCTTCAGTGTTTCTTCACAGTTATTAGTAAACGGAGAAAAATAGTTGTTTTGATCATGAATAAATAAAAAAGCTTAAAGAATATAGGTGGAACATACATATTAGAATACATATAAAATTAACTCTGCCATGGTAATATAATATCTAATGTAATATATTTATATATACACACACGCACATACTCTGATGACCCAAGTTAGTATATAAATTATACCCATTTATAGTAAATATAATCAGAAATACAGTGAATAGATGGAAAAATACATTTTCTTTTCCCTCTTGAAAGACATGGAAATAATAATCTCTGGTACACAAGAAACAATCTAAGTGCTTATACTGCTGCAGCATATTGATTTTCTGACTGTAGAATCCACCATAATTGAACAGTAAACTATCCTATTTCATTTCTAGCAGTGTTGTCAGAAGTATATAATTTAGAATTATATATTAAATGAATTTAAATAAGTCCCTTGGATTTATTTATTTATCTACCTTATTTGAATTAAATTTGCCTTCTGTATGCTAATGAGAAGATATAGGATCCCCACTTAATGATTAAGAATGATTAGAATTTTAACATTTCTTTTGGAATATAAATTAATCCTCTAATTATCAAAAATGGAGAAGAATAAGCTTTGTTGCTCTAAAGCACTTAACAGAGAATGCTATCTTGCCCATTAACTATGCGCTTACTGCTTCTTTTTTCCTTGCATGTTTTTCTAATCAAGGACATACTTTCTCCCCTGAGGCACGTGGGAGTTTAGCAATTACTTGCAGCTCTAATACTAGGCAATTTCTTCTGGGACTGCAATCTGTTAAGAGTTCAATTTTCTCAACCACAGACAAAATGATCAGAATGAATTCATTCCTTCAGAATGAAACCAAGTGAATAAACTAAATGTGATTGAAATGAACTTCAGTGGCACTCATACATAAATCAACAGACAACCCTATCACATAAGCCAACTGTACATACTCAGGGCATGTGTTTCATATTTCAGCAACTTTAGAAAGTTTTTTTAATCTTCCAAAGAACATTTTTTTAAAGTCCCAGTAAAATTCAAATAAATGTAATAATTGTAATTATGTATAGATATTTCCATATCACTCTTCAAAAAGGTTATATTACATTATGTGCACTTTAACAGTGTAAGAGAACCACTATGATCACCTGACTTTACCATTGCTCAGTGATGACAAATGTTTTTGTCTATGTCAATCTGTTAGGTGCAAAAGCCAAACAGAACACATTTTAAAAAAATGTATACTTATTTCAGGATGAATGAGTTTAAATAATTTTCATAGTTTTATTAGCCATTTGTTTGTGATGCTTTTATGAATCTATTCACACTAGTTTTACATTATTCACATGGATCCTTCTCTTTTTCATTTGTGAAAACTCAACTCTATTAAAAAAAAATTGAATCTTTTGTCACATGTGCTGCAGATTTTTTCCTCCAGACATAACTATTACACAGACATCACTCATAGGAATTTATCCATTTAACATGTTGGGCAGACTTATAAAGCTATATTCATTATTGCACTATTGGTAAAGAACTAAGGCTAAAATTCACATAAATATGATGAATAAAGAAAAGGTTTGGATAAATTTTGTTGCATCTTTTCAAAAGAATATTAAAGAATGAAAATAGACTTATTTGTGGTATCCAAGATATATCATGGGAGAAAGGCAATTATGAAAAAAGATGTTAGTTGACAAATAGAATTTAAAGGCAGGGTTGAGAGTTTTATATCATATATAACCTTTAGTATTAATTTAAATTCATTATCATGAATTTCCATTATCTTTATCATCATCACCTTCAACACTGTAGTTTGTCATTGTATTCATATTCATTCAAGTGTAGAATCATTCTTGTTTAGATTTTAATAAGACATTTATATTTACATAAAATTTATGATGGACTTTTTTTAGTAGTTTTACGGGGGTGGATGGGTTGTTTGTTTTTGTAGAGGAAAATATCTGTATTGGCAATAAGATTTGAAAGGGAATGATCTTTGGGAGACTCTGTAGATGATACCTTATTTGTGTAGCTTGCTAAAGGATATATTCTTATTATGAGTTATCTAGGTGCAACTTTGTCTCCTGCCACAGGAATCTGGAAATACAATTTCTATTCCCTAGGGTCATATAAAATGAGAAGTTTGGATTTCATAAACTTTCAGTTCATTTCAGTTCAGTTCAGTTCAGTTCAGTCACTCAGTCATGTCTGACTCTTTGCAAACCCATGAATCACAGCACACCAGGCCTCCCTGTCCATCACCAACTCCCAGAGTTCACTCAAACTCACCTCCATCGTGTCGGTGATGCCATCCAGCCATCTCATTCTCTGTCGTCCCCTACTCCTCCTGCCCTCAACCCCTCCCAGCATCAGAGTCTTTTTCAGTGAGCTAACCCTTCGCATGAGGTGGCCAAAGTATTGGAGTTTCAGCTTTAGCATCAGTCCTTCCAATGAACAACCAGGATTGATCTCCTTTAGAATGGACTGGTTGCAGTCCAAGGGACTCTCAAGAGTCTTCTCCAGCACCACAGTTCAAAAGCATCAATTCTTCAGTGATCAACTTTCTTCGCAGTCCAACTCTCACATCCATACATGACCGTGGGAAAAACCATAGCCTTGACTAGACGGACCTTGGTTGGCAAAGTAATGTCTCTTTTAATATGCTATCTAGGTTGGTCATAACTTTCCTTCCAAGGAGTAAGCGTCTTTTAATTTCATGGCTGCAATCAGCATCCGCAGTGATTTTGGAGCCCAAAAAAACAAAGTCTGACACTGTTTCCACTGTTTCCCCATCTATTTCCCATGAAGTGATGGGACCAGATGCCATGATCTTTGTTTTCTGAATGCTGAGCTTCAAGCCAACTTTTTCACTCTCCTCTTTCACTTTCATCAAGAAGCTTTTTAGTTCCTCTTCACTTTCTGCCATAAGGGTGGTGTCATCTGCATATCTGAGGTTATTGATATTTCTCCCGGCAATCTTGATTCCAGCTTGTGCTTCTTCCAGCCCAGCATTCCTCATGATGTACTCTGCATATAAGTTAAATAAGCAGGGTGACAATATACAACCTTGTCGTACTCCTTTTCCTGTTTGGATCCAGTCTGTTGTTCCATGTCCAGTTCTAACAGGATTCTCAAGAGGCAGGTCAGGTGGTCTGGTATTCCCATATCTTTCAGAATTTTCCACAGTTTATTGTGATCCACACGGTCAAAGGCTTTGGCATAGTCAATGAAGCAGAAATAGATGTTTTCCTGGAACTATCTTGCTTTTTCCATGATCCAGCGGATGTTAGCAATTTGATCTCTGGTTCCTCTGCTTTTTCTAAAACCAGCTTGAACATCTGGAAGTTCACGGTTCACATATTGCTGAAGCCTGGCTTGGAGAATTTTGAGCATGACTTTACTAGCATGATTTTACTTTACTTTACATGACTTTACTAGTAAACTTTAGGTTGCCATTTTCTCTATTTATGACTTCTTGCTCTTCTACTTTAATATCATCATATAATCAAGATTGTGGAAACACTCAGCATATACAAATGGTGAAGTGACAAGATCACAGAGGTAAGTTGCATTAATAGATCATGAGACTATAAACAGGAGAAAGTTGCCAATAGTCTCTGGCTAATACATGTGGGAAGTACTAACCCGTACTACTCACCAGGTCTTGATCTTTATGTTACCAGTCCCTTGTGTTAGTGCATGGAACTTCCCAGAAGACTGGCTGAATTTTCAACAAAGATATTATTTCTTATACAGAAGAATTACTACATTAACACTTGTCCTACTTTAATTCAGTACAGTAAGAATTTATCAGTTACCTTATGTAAAATATAAGGAAATTAAATAATGAATCAGAGAAAAAGACAGAGAAAGTTTAGCCACAAGTTGTCTCCTAACATTTATTTGGTGAATATATTACAGTCCAGAATTTAGTCTTCTTCCTTAGTCTCAAAATATGATTTGTTCTGCACAATGAAAGATTTCTCTCTGTACAGTGCACACATATAAACCAGGCTCACAGAAATTATGTTATTCAATGAGAATACCACATTACCAATGTTACTGTTAGTCTCAGCAGACCCATAAAGGAAGCTAAATAAGAATTGGAAGGTTGTATGGAGACTATAGCTTTGGAATATAGAAAGTGAATTTAAGTTTAATGCATTAACTGAAATAGCCCAGCTGCGTTTCTTTCTTACAGATGGGATGGTTATACAAATGGCACTGGAACTGGCAAAGTCTTTTCACTGAATCTTTTGCATCCACCTTCAGAAAGGGATGGGTTTGCTACCCGAATACTGTTTCTCAAAATCTTCTCTCAAAAACATTTTCTCAAACTGATATATGGTAGAGTAGTACTTGAGACGGCCATTCTGCATTTTATTTGATCGTTCTATTTTACAGAATTTTGTTCAACCAAATCTCATATTTTGACTAACAATTTCTTTTTGATATGTAACTCTATAGAATTCAAATCTTACTGGAATGGGAAAACCGCAGTCACTTCTGAAAGTGACCCTGACTTTGAATGCTTTGATTGTTTATGCACTGATGTCAAAAGTAAATATTGAAAGATGTATCTCATTTGATTTATCATCAATCTACAGAAAAAAAAGCATAATTAGTGACTAGCACTTTCACTTTATAGATTTTACACAAAATCCACATTTTGAAATACTAACCCCCAATGTGATAGTATTAGGCAGTGGAAACTTTGGGTTGGTGAATAGATCAGAAGGATGGAACTTTCATGAGTGAGGTTAATGATCCTGTGAAAGAGACACCAAGAGCTCTCTTGCCCCTTCCACCATGTGAGAATGTAGGGAGAAGATGACTAGCTGTGAGCAAGAAAGGTGGGTTTTCACTAGACACTGAATCTTCCTGAGTCTTCCTCTTGGACTTCTCAGATTCCAGAACTGTGAGATACAAACTTATGTTGTTTATAAGCCACCCAGTCCATGACAATTTCTTACAGAAGCTTGAACTGACCAAGATGCACATTAATTGTCTGAGGTTTATTTCAAGGCTAAAACAAGGTTTCTTGAACTACCCTGAGACATTCCAAAAGCTCCATAAAATGCAAGGTCTTGAGTCATAGAAAGTATTGGACAAAACATTTTGTCCTTTTATGATGATTTTCCTAAGTAAGTGTTAAGGCTGCTGCCTGCTTCTCAATAAGATATAAGTAGGTTATAAGGATGGAACCTTCATGAATGGGATTAATAACCCTGAAAAAGAGTCTGTGTGCTCAGTTGTGTCCCACTCTTTGAGACCCTATGGACAGACTGTAGCCAGCAAGGTTCCTCTGTCTGTGGGATTCTCCAAGAAAGAACTGGAGTGGGTTGCCATTTCTCCTCCAGGGAATCTTCCTCAACCAGGAATTGAACTCTTGTCTTCTGTATCTCCTGCATTGGCAGGCAAATTCCTGACCACTGGGCCACCGGGGAAGCCTGAGATAGATGGATATCTATTATCTATTTAAGAATTTTGACATTAGAAAGCCTTCATTGTTGTAAATTAATTATTTCTAAACCTCAGAAATTTATTTTATCATTCAAATATTTTTATTTAAATTGGACTACAAGGCACTGGAAACACAAAGAAAAGTAAGAATAACGTCTTTCTCTCATTGAATGTATCGTGTCAATAAACAGGAGGTGAGTCTCTTAACTTTTTTTCTTAAACAATTTTCTTCTTAACTCTGACTCAACTAATAATTTTTTAAGATTAAATGAAATAGCGTATTTAAAATAAAAATAAAATTCTATGCCATTTAAAATTGTTCCTATCTATTGCTAGGGTTTACCCCTAATAAAATTTAACCACTAGAACTATATTTTCAACAACTTATATTTGTCATTCTGTTTTACGTACATTCAAACTTAAGTTTAAAAATCTGAAATTGGTGTTTACAATCTAGTGAGGATTATTTTGGATCATTCCACCATTTTTCACTCTCCCATTTTGAACTATATACATGTTGATTATGCTCTGAAGACGGTGATGTGGAATAACAGTACTGTCAGGGAATATTGCTTGGATTTTAAGTCCTCTTTCTCCAGTAAATTCCCACTCTCCAGGTTCTAGAACTCAGCTGTGAAAGGTCAGAAAGTTGATTTTCTTTCTTGAAACTGAGAATGAATCAGTCTTTCATGTTTGAATCATGCACGCTTCATAAAAGTTTTGTACATCAGATTTCTAAGGTTTTAATTAGTGACAAAATCTATAATTATTAAATGAGCCAGAATATGCCTGCTTTCTCAGCAGGTATGGAAAATCATACCAAATGAAAATTGTTGCTTGTCTTACTCAGGTATAGTTTTCAGTACAGAATTGATCATTTATTATTCATCTTTTTATTCCTAGCAACTAATGTAGTACTCAATAAGCTTGCAGGTGTTGATGAGTGAGTTTACATGATATTATCTTTAACCATCATGTACAATTAAAATAAAATCTAACTAACTGAGCTCTCAGGGCACAATATATGTAAGCTTTCAATGTAAATATACTGTGCAGAAAGGAAAGGCTCATACAACAAGACTGAAAATGTCATAGACTGTAAAGTAATTTTCATAAGAGATCTGCCTTCTTTAAATCAAACTATAATTTACACCTTTTCTGATATATAGTGTATAATTTTAAATCATATCATGGCAATCTTGTTAGTCCTGACATGGATATTATAGAGGCTATTACTGATAAATTCATAATGAAATCTAAATTTTAAGAGATATGATGCTAAAATATTGCATGGATAATAGAGTATCTTTACATAGAACCACATATATCACAGGACTTCTAAGTAGTGTATATTTTCTTCTTGATAAGAAATAGGCCATTTCTCATAAATTTTATTTAAATAAGTATGCTAAAGAGGTCTTGAATAAATTACCAATATCTTGGAAACAGAATGCACAAGCAATCCCATGAGCATGATGTATCATACACCAGAAAAACAGGGCTTGCTAATATATAACAAATAAGTTTGCTTTCTTTTCCTGTTTCCTCCTGAAGCCTTGGATTCAAACGGCTCTTAATTCACAGCCACTGATAGAAGAAATGGAATGAAATATAATGTAAATTCTTAAAATTTATGTTATGCCTAATGGTTTTCCTATCCCATTCAGTAATATCAATCTCATTCTAACTCAAATGCATAGTTATTAATTTGCCTTCAGCACACCCTAGCAATGAATGTAACTTATCTTCTATACTACACTAGGGAAATTAGGTAAGCTAATTGCTATTTTGTCTCTAAGTCCTTGTTTACTTACAGGATAAGTTATTTGAAGACCTTGCTTTTAAAAAATGCAGTTTTGTCTGGGAAAGGATTTAACCATATGGTTAAGAATTATGCTTAATGTATCTTTTATATTGGAAGGAGCACAAAACAATTACACATCATTCCTGAAACTCAGCCAGATAGGAGGCTATGTAACATCAAGAAATCCATCAGGTATGGGATTCCTCATCCCTGGCCCCAATAACTGATGAGATGTGGATTTTGCAGAAAGTTTCTCTACCTTTTCTCCTCATTTGTAAAGTGAGGATGCTTAGCTCTGTTTAAACTATGGATTATCATATGAGATAACCCATGAAAATACTTCATAAAATACAATGCATTGTACAATTCCCAGTCATTAATTTTAAGAACTGTAATCCAACCACCAACATGTTATTAAGAGTAGATTCAGTTCAGTTCAGTCGCTCAGTCATGTCTGACTCTTTGCGACCCCATGAATCACAGCACGCCAGGCCTCCCTATCCATCACTAACTCCCGGAGTTCACTCAGACTCATGTCCATCGAGTCAGTGATGCCATCCAGCCATCTCATTCTCTGTCGTCCCCGTCTACTCCCACCCCCAATCCCTCCTCACATCAGACTCTTTTCCAGTGAGTCAACTCGTCACATGAGATGATTAGCAATCTTCAAATGCAGTGTGCCTTCATGAATTCACTCCTCCAACAATATTTATAAATCCCCTGCATGTGTGCCTGCTAAGTCGCTTCAGTCATATCTGACTCTGTGACCCCATAGACGGAAGCCCACCAGGCTCCCCCATCCCTGGGATTCTCCAGGCAAGAACACCAGAGTAGGTGGCCATTTCCTTCTCCAATGTGTGAAAGTGAAAAGTGAAAGTGAAGTTGCTCAGTCGTGTCCGATCCTTAGCGACCCCACGGACTGCAGCCTACCAGGCTGCTCCATCCATGGGATTTTCCAGGCAAGAGTACTGGAGTGGCTTGTCATTGGCTTCTCCCATAGATCCCCTGGCTCATATCAAATACTTTTCAACATAGTATATGGTCAGATTCTCTGTCTTAATGAAGTATATGTTTAGCAGAGGAGATGGTAAGAAATAAAAACTCTGTCTATCTATATATATATAAAAGTTCAGAATCAGTAAGAGACAGCAAGAACTAGGAAGAAGGAAGAACAATCTGAATCAGTGACAGTTTTTCAAATTCCTAAATAAGGTGAGGGTATTGGTTGGGGGTGGGAGGAGAAGGGGATGACCGAGAATGAGATGGCTGGATGGCATCACTGACTCTGTGGACGTGAGTCTGAGTGAACTCCGGGAGTTGGTGATGGACAGGGAGGCCTGGCGTGCTGTGATTCATGGGGTTGCGGAGAGTCAGACACAACTGAGCGACTGAACTGAACTGATTCTACACAAGAGAAACCTTAGTTTCAAAGGCCCAAAAAAGGAATAATCTTGGCATATTTAAAAACCGTGAAAAGATCATAGAGTTAAGGGTTGCAGGTCAAAGTTGAGTGTTTAGATATTATGCTAATTATTTTTGGAAGCTTTTGGAGAATTTTTGAATAAGAAGACATGAATATGTTTTGTTTTAGAAAAGATCATACTGGCTATAGTGCTTAGAAAAGCTTTTAAGGAAAGCAGAACAGGAAACAGGGTGGCGTGGGGGTTTATGAACTAGATAGATGGTAAATTAAACAACCAGAACCAGGTTTGCTAAGTTGTGTCCAACTCTTTTGTGATCCCACGGACCATAGCCCTCCAGACTTCTCTGTCTATGTGATTTCCTAGGCAGGATTTCTGGAGTGGCTTGCCATTTCCTTCTCCAGATGGTGATAGAAATGATGGCCAATAGGCTCAGTGAGCCATCGCATGTGGGCATGGGGTAAGGAAACTGAAGAATAAAGCATGAGTTGGATGTTTTGACCAAGCCTCTGTGAGGATACTGTCACAATTTATGGAAATGAGTAAGCTAAAGGAAGGAATGGATTGTTTTGTTTCATTTATTCTATATGGGGTAGAAATCAGTTCTGTTTTAGATATTTGAGATTCTCATTATGTAGACAGAATAATCAAGTTGGCTGAAGTACAAGCAAATTTGGAACTCAGGTTGAGTTCAGAACTGGTGATATAAATTAGAAAGTCATCAGCATACATTTAATATTTAAAGCCAAGGAACAGCATTCTGTTTCTGAGAAAAAGAATGCAAGGAAAGAAGAATGAGATCCAACAGCTTAACAATGGAGAACTTTGTTATTTAGACATTAGGGAGAAGACTAATGTTTTCTTATGTTTAATAGTTCCAATCATTTACTCTCTAAAGCATAAAAAGTGGTTTATTGGAAATTAACATGAATCAATTAATTATTTTATTGGTTATGCACCTATCTTAGTAATTTTACTTTTGACCTCTATCCCATTAGCTATTTAATCACCAGAAAATTAAGTTAGCGTGAAACCTATTAACTTGTTGTTCCCAGTAGCCCACCAGGCTCCTCTGTCCATGGAATTCTCCAGACAAGAATAGTGGAGTGTGTTGCCATTTCCTTCTCCAGGGGATATTCCCGACCTGTGTTTCCTCTAAGAGTTTTATAGTTTCTGCTCTTACATTTAGGTCTTTAATCCATTTTGAGTTTATCTTCGTGTATAGTGTTAGAACTATTGTTCCAAATGAAATGGAATCAGGAAAATTTGACATCACTCCTGACTCTTTAACTAAACAGAGGAGTAAATCTAATAAGAATTTTGTTTTTTGCTTTTTTTTTTTCTTGAGTAGCCATTGTGCAAAAGCTCTATAGACATTGATTAGAATTTTACAAAGAAAATGAGGGATGTAGTTAGTGCTAACTACCAAAGTGGGAATTTGCAATCTAATAACCAGCAGGATATTGGTGACAGAACAGGAGGTATATTGAAATTTCTTTGAGATAAGTGAAGCTAAGTGATCTCAAAGATTGATGGAAGAAGAAAGTAACTGTTTTTATTGAATTCAAGAAGGCCATTATAGTGACTATATAGTTTCTCAAATAAAAAATTATGTAATTAAATATTGCTTGAAAAACCTGTAACTAAGTACATGTAGAACATTTCTGTTAAGAAAATAAAATACACTACTTCATATGCTGTATATTTCTCAACTCTCAGCATTCTGGCTGTTCTCCTCTGCTCTGTCACTATAAACAGTCTCTCCACTGTTGTACAACATTTGATATTCCTCACAACTCACAATCTGGAAACATTATCCTATTGGAGATTCCCTAATATTGGTCTCCCTTGGTTTTTCTCTTAACTTTCTAGCTATTTCTTCTTCACCTCTTACAGAGCTGTATCCCTTCATCTGCCTATTAAATATTTATGCTTCTGAGAATTCTGTCCTTTAATCTCAGTCTCTATATTCACTATAAAACTATAGTTTCAAATACCCTGTGGACTTGTTTCTTCATGTTCATATGTTCTTTTTCTCTCTTGGGTTCAGATCCTTAGTATTGTTGCTGAAACTAAGCCTGTGTTCACAGTGCCAAATAGAAACAAGAAGATAGAATTTTGAGTGAAGTAGAAGTGCCTGATGAGCTATGGATGGAAGTTCATGACATTGTACAGGAGACAGGGATCAAGAACATCCCCAAGGAAAAGAAATTCAAAAGAGCAAAATGGCTGTCCGAGGAGGACTTACAAATAGCTGTGAAAAGAAGAGAAGTAAAAAAAAAGGAGAAAAGGAAAGATATGAGCATCTGAATGCAGAGTTCCAAAAAATAGCAAGGAGACATAAGAAAGATATAGGCATGACACACATTCCTAAGTCGTGTTTACAGGAAACAATGCAATCAATGCAAAGAAACAGAGGAAAACAACAGAATAGGAAAGACAAGAGATCTCTTCAAGAAAATTAGAGATTCCAAGGGAACATTTCATGCAAAGATGGGCTCGATAAAGGAAAGAAATGATATGGACCTAACAGAAGCAGAAGATATTAAGAAGAGGTGGCAAGAATACACAGAAGAAGTGTACAAAAAAGATCTTCATGACCAAGATATTCACGATGGTGTAATCACTCATCTAGAGCCAGACATCTTGGAATGTGAAGTCAAGTGGGCCTTAGAAAGCATCACTATGGACAAAGCTAGTGGAGGTGATGGAATTCCAGTTGAGCTATTTCAAATCCTGAAACATAATGCTGTGAAAGTGCTTCACTCAATATGCCAACAAATTTGGAAATCTCAGCAGCAGCCACAGGACTGGAAAATGTCAGTCTTCATCCCAGTCCCAAAGAAAGGCAATGCCAAAGAATGCTCAAACTACTGCACAATTGCACTCATCTCACACACTAGTAAAGTGATGCTCAAAATTCTCCAAGCCAGGTTTCAGCAATACATGAACCATGAACTTCCAGATGTTCAAGCTGGTTTTAAAAAAGGCAGAGGCACCAGAGATCAAATTCCCAACATCTGCTATATCATGGAAAAAGCAAGAGAGTTTCAGAAAAACATCTATTTCTGCTTCATTGACTATGCCAAAGCTTTTGACTGTGTGGATCACAACAAAGTGTGGAAAATTCTGAAAGAGATGGAAATACCAGACCACCTGACTTGCCTCTTGAGAAACCTGTATGCAGGTCAGGAAGCAACAGTTAGAACTGGACATGGAACAACAGACTGGTTCCAAACAGGAAAAGGAGTCCATCAAGGTTGTATATTGTCACCCTGCTTATTTAACTTATATGTAGAGTACATCATGAGGAATGCTGGGCTGGAAGAAGCACAAACTGGAATCAAGATTGCCGGGAGAAATATCAATAACCTCAGATATGCAGATGACACCACCCTTATGGCAGAAAATGAAGAGGAACTAAAATGCTTCTTGGTGAAAGTGAAGGAGGAGAGTGAAAGAGTTGGCTTGAAACTCAACGTTCATAAAACTAAGATCATGGCATCTGGTCCCATCACTTCATGGGAAATAGATGGGGAAACAGTGGAAACAGTGTCAGACTTTATTTTTTGGGGCTCCAAAATCACTGCAGATGCTGATTGCATCCATGAAATTAAAAGATGCTTACTCCTTGGAAGGAAAGTTATGACCAACCTAGATAGCATATTAAAAAGCAGAGATATTACTTTGCCAACCAAGGTCTGTTTAGTCAAGGCTATGGTTTTTCCAGTGGTCATTTACGGATGTGAGAGTTGGACTGTAAAGAAAGCTGAGTGCCGAAGAATTGATGCTTTTGAACTGTGGTGCTGGAAAGACTCTTGAGAGTCCCTTGGACTGCAAGGAGTTCCAACCAGTCCATTCTAAAGGAGATCAGTCCTGGGTGTTCATTGGAAGGACTGATGCTGATGCTGAAACTCCAATACTTTGGCAACCTCTTGCAAAGTGTTGACTCACTGGAAAAGACTCTGATGCAGGGAGGGAGTGGGGGCAGGAGGAGAAGGGGATGACAGAAAATGAGATGGTTGGATGGCATCACCGACTCGATGGACATGAGTTTGAGTGAACTCCGGGAATTGGTGATGGACAGGGAGGCCTGGCGTGCTTTGGTTCATGGGGTCGCAAAGAGTCGGACACGACTGAGCGACTGATCTGAACTGAGAAAAGAAGAGCTTTTATTTCTTTGTCAGGCAAGAGGGACCACAACAGGCTATTGCCCTCAAGACTGTGTGACCTAGCCTGGAGGGGTAGTGAGGTGTTTCATAGTATTAAGGAAGCAGGGCGTGATCAGCTCATAGACAATTCTTGGATGCCTTGACATCAAGGTGAAGCTTCTAGCATCATCAATCTTCTTGTTTCAAACAGTCTAGGTTCTATGTTCTTGTAGTCATCAGTTTTCATCTGGTAGTGGCGTCTGTTTCCTGTAAACACGACTTAGGAATGTGAGTCATGCCTATACCTTTCAGGGAACTGGGCATTTTGTGATTCTGCTATGTGGCAGGATTATAGTCTAAAGTGTCACCAGTTTCCCAGCCCAAGAGTTATTCTTGGTTTATACATCTTCACATTTTCAATCATTAATTCTTGAGACAGCATTTCACTTCATAGTACAAGGACACAGAGGCATGTACGTGGTTTCAATATATACCTATATGCTGTGCCTATTCACTCATTTGTGTTCAATTCTTTGCAACTCCATGGACTGTAGCCTGCCAGGTTCCTCTTTCCATGGGATTCTCCAGGCAAGAATACTGGAGTGGGCTGCCATGCCCTCTTCCAGGGGATCTTCCCAAACCAGGATCAAACCCACGTCTCCCGCATTGCAGGCAGATTCTTTACCATCTGAGCCATCAGGGAAGCAATATATATACATATGGAATGTATTTAATTGACTATATTGTTGTCAGTATCAACAAGATGAAATGAAAATTACATTTTCCATCCTCTTCAATTTTACTCCTATGTTCCATGCCTCAGTGCTTATAAATAGCAAATCCATATACATAAATTCTCCAAAAAGATAAATGATTATTGATTACTCATGATTATTACAATGACTTCCAAATGGTTAATCTCAAACTAGGGTGCTTCATTATTTTGTTAAAATTCATAAATGGTAATATAGTTACATAAAAATCATGTTTGAATGTTTTGTCACAAAATGTGAATTACTTTTACAATTGGATTGTACATTAAGATTATTCAGTGCCCTCCTATTGTGATTATAGTAAAAATGTAACATCTTTGATAGGACATTTAGGTTCCTCTATAAACTAGCTCTGGAGAAGGAAATGGCAACCCACTCCAGTGTTCTTGCCTGGAGAATCCCATGGACAGGGGAGTCTGGTGGCTGCCATCTATGGGGTTGCACAGATTCGGACACGACTGACGTGCTGCAACAGCAGCAGCATAAACTAGCTCAAAACTAACTTCTTCTTTAAGACTCAACTTTTTATATTTTATTTTACTTTTTTTTTTCTACCCATAACTCATATCTAACCCATACTTGAAATCCCCTGGAGTATTCTATGCTGCTAAATCTTTTTATTTCTTTTACTTTTTTTTTATTGGAGGCTAATTATTTTACAATATTATATTGGTTGGTTTTGCCATATATTGACATGAATCTGCCCCGGGTGCACATGAGTTCCCCCTCCTGAACTCCCGTCCCACCTCCCTCCTCCCTTTATCCTCCCTCTGGGTCATCCCCGCACACCAGCCCTGAGCATACTGTAACATGCATCGACCCTGAACTGGCGATTTGTTTCACATATTACAACATACATGTTTCAATGCCATTCTCCCAAATCGTCCCACCCTCACCCTCTCCCACAGAGTCCCAAAGATTGTTCCATACATCTGTGTCTCTTTTGCTGTCTCACATACAGGGTTATCATTTGCATCTTTCTAAATTCCATATATATGCATTAGTATACTGTATTGGTGTTTTTCTTTCTGGCTTACTTCACTCTGTATAACAGGCTCTAGTTTCATCCACCTCATTGGAACTGTTTCAAATGCATTCTTTTCAATGGCTGAGTAATACTCCATTGTGTATATGTACCAAAACTTTCTTATCCATTCGTCTGCAGATGGACATCTAGGTTGCTTCCATGTCCTGGCTATTATAAACAGTGCTGCAATGAACATTGGAGTACATGTGTCTCTTTCAATTCTGGTTTCCTCGGTGTGTATGCCCAGGAGTGCAATTGCTGGATCATATGACAGTTCTATTTCCAGTTTTTTGAGGAATCTCCACACTGTTCTCCATAGTGGCTGTACTAGTTTGCATTCCCACCAACAGTGTAAGAGGGTTCCCTTCTCTCCACACCGTCTCCAGTATTTATTGCATGTAGACTTTTGGATAGCAGCCATTCTGACTGGTATGAAATGGTATCTCATTGTGGTTTTGATTTGCATTTCTCTGATTATGAGGGATGTTGAGCATTTTTTCATGTGTTTGTTAGCCATCTTTGTGTCTTCTTTGGAGAAATGTCTGTTTAGTTCTTTGGCCCATTTTTATTTATTTTTCTGGAATTGAGCTGCAGGAGCTGGTTGTATATTTTGGAGATTAATCCTTTATCAGTTGCTTCCTTTGCTATTATTTTCTCCCATTCTGAAGGCTGTCTTTTCACCTTGCTTATAGCTTCCTTTGCTGTGCAGAAGCTTTTGATTTTAATTAGGTCCCATTTGTTTATTTTTGCTTTTATTTCCAATATTCTGGGAGATGGGTCTTGGAGGATTATTAGAGAATACTATCATCAATTATATGGCAATAAAATGAATAACCTGGAAGAAACAGACAAATTCCTAGAAAAGTACAACTTTACAAAACTGAACCAGGAAGAAATAGAAAATCTGAATAGACCAATCACAAGCACGGAACTACAGGCTGTAATCAGAAATCTTCCAGCAAACAAAAGTCCAGGTCCAGATGGCTTCACAGCTGAATTCTACCAAAAATTTAGAGAAGAGCTAACACCTATTCTACTCAAACTCTTCCAGAAAATTGCTGAGGAAGGGAAACTTCCAAACTCATTCTATGAGGCCACCATCACCCTAATCCCAAAACCTGGTAAAGATCCCACAAAAAAAGAAAACCACAGGCCAACATCACTGATGAACATAGATGCAAAAATCCTTAACAAAATTCCAGCAATCAGAATCCAACAACACATTAAGAAGATCATACATCATGACCAAGTGGGCTTTATCCCAGGAATGCAAGGATTCTTCAATATCCACAAATCAATCAATGTAATACAGCACATTAACAAACTGAAAAGTAAAAATCATATGATTATCTTAATAGATGCAGAGAAAGCCTTTGAAAAAATTCAACATCCATTTATGATAAAAACCCTCCAGAAAGTGGGAATAGAAGGGATATACCTCAACATAAAAATGCTATATATGACAAACCCACAGTAAACATTATCCTCAATGGTGAAAAACTGAAAACATTTCCCCTAAAGTCAGGAACAAGACAAGGGTGCCCACTCTCACCACTACTATTCAACATAGTTCTGGAAGTTTTGGCCACAACAATCAGAGCAGAAAAAGACATAAAAGGAATACAAATTGGAAAAGAAGAAGTAAAACTTTCACTGTTCGCTGATGACATGGTCCTCTACACAGAAAATCCTAAAGACTACCAGAAAACTACTAGAGCTAATCAATGAATACAGTAAAGTTTCAGGATATAAAATCAACACACAGAAATCCCTTGCATTCCTATACACTAATAATGAGAAAATAGAAATAGAAATTAAGGAAACTATTCCATTCACTGTTGCAACGAAAAGAATTAAATACTTAGGAATATTCTACCTAAGTAAACAAAAGACTTGTACATAGAAAACTATAAAACACTAGTGAAAGTAATCAAAGAGGACACTAATAGATGGAGAAATATACTGTGTTCTTGGATTGGAAGAATAAATATTGTGAAAATGAGTATACTACACAAAGTAATTTATACATTCAATGCAATCCCTATCAAGCTACCAACAACATTTTTCACAGAACTAGAACAAATAATCTCACAATTTGTATGG
The DNA here is from genome assembly GCF_049115385.1 of Moschus berezovskii. NCBI lineage: Eukaryota > Metazoa > Chordata > Mammalia > Artiodactyla > Moschidae > Moschus > Moschus berezovskii. The sequence goes on along the minus strand of NC_142465.1, from coordinate 20,313,630 downwards.
AAATACAAAAAACCTCGAATAGCCAAACCAATCTTGAGGAAGAAGAATGGAACTGGGGGAATCATCCTGCCGGACTTCAGGCTCTACTACAAAGCCACAGTCATCAAGACAGTATGGTACTGGCATAAAGACAGAAATATAGATCAGTGGAACAAAATAGAAAGCCCAGAGATAAATCCATGCACCTATGGACACCTTATCTTTGACAAAGGAGACAAGAATATAAAATGGAGAAAAGACCTCTCTTTAAAAAGTGGTGCTGGGAAAACTGGTCAGCCACTTGTAAAAGAATGAAACTAGAACACTTCCTAACAGCATACACCAAAATAAACTCAAAATGGATTAGAGAGCTAAATGTAAAGCCAGATTCTATAAAACTCCTAGAGGAGAATGTAGGCAAAACACTCTCCGACATAAATCACTGCTAAATCTTTTTAAAGTGGCACATATTTTTCTCCTGATAGTGTCTTTCCTCTGACACTTTCCTTCTTTACCTGGATGAGTTTTTCAAGATTAAATTCAGCCTTAACTTACTCTAGGAATCATTATCTGTGCCAGGTTGGTTTAGTTGCACCCAATCTGTACTGTTACAGTAATCTATAATATCTTCAGCACATAAATCACAGCTGTCTGCTTGCTTGTTGCTGTTTTCATATTCACCAATGAACTCCATTGAAATAGAAAGTTTTTTGTTTTGTTTTCCTGTATCTTTGAATAGGGAACACATAGTAATAGAAATAAAAAGTTGCCAAGGAAAGAAGGGAAGATTATTGTCACAATAATTTGTTGTAATATTAAAGATATAAAATTATATATATGGAGACACTTTCAATGTGTTAGATTGCTCATTCATTGCTTAAGTTTTTGCAACCTAAATCTAAGAATTTAGTTGGAGAAATGTAGAGGGTAATTTTAAAAATTAGAGAGGAAATACTGAGTAGTTTTGATGAAAATACGAAGACTTTACCTAACCGTGCAGAACTGTATATTAGTTTCAAATGATGACTTGAAGAAAAATATGTATATATAATATATATATACACACACATACATATATCTGTGTGTATACATATGTATGGGCTTTCCAGGTGGTTCAGTGATAAAAAAAAAAAAAAAAACCTGCCTGCCAATGCAGGAGCTGCAGGTTCCATCCCTGGGTCTGGAATATCCCCTGGAGGAGTGCATGGCAACCCACTCCAGTATTCGTGCCTCGAGAATCCCATGGACAGAGGAGCATGGTGTGCTACAGTTCATGGGGTTGCGAAGAGTTGGACCCTACTGAACAACTGAGCATGCACACACACAGACACAGACACACAAACACACACACATGTATATATTCTACTGAGCCAGAAACGAAATAGAGTATAGGGTTTAGACCTTCATTTAGAGATTTACTGATTTTCGTAATTGTGAAAACAATATATTTCAGATTTAAAGATATTTTATACATTATGTACTGCTATCACAAACCTGGCTGTAAAACAAAATAGAGCAAAACAACATTTTAGGGGCATTTTGAGAATACCAATGGTGAAGCTCCATTTCAGATCTATTAAACAGAATCTGCTGTGGAATCTGAGCAGTATTTATTTATTTATTAATGGTCCCCAGGTAATTCAAACATGCAGTCAGTACTGAGAAACTACAGGTCTGGTATATCAACTTTATAGTTAGGAAACTTAGGATCTTTACATATAATTTTTAAAGCCTTGGTCATCTGGTTCTCTGACCCAGAGTCATTGAGAGAAATTGGAACAGAAAGCTGTTAGAGGCAAGTAGGGTGATGGCAGACCATGACAGCTGACAGCTTGACAGGTGAGGCATTACCATAGGGTATGATCGCATGGACGGAGGAGCCTGGTGGGCTGCAGTCCGTGGGGTCTCGAAGAGTCGGACACGACTGAGCGACTTCACTTTCACTTTTCACTTTCATGCATTGGAGAAAGAAATGGCAACCCACTCCAGTGTTCTTGCCTGGAGAATCCCAGGGACGGGGGAGCCTGGTGGGCTGCCGTCTATGGGGTCACACAGAGTCGGACACGACTGAAGAGTCTTAGCAGCAGCAGCATGATAGATATTCAAGATAGAGGCTGTGAATGATCAAGAGAAGAGCAAATTCCCTTTAGTGGCCTCTTTTTAAGAATGCAAGGAAGTGTTAATAGTCTTCCAGAAGATTTCTATCAAGAAAATGATTAAAGTAAATGTTTCTCTGGGACCCAAAAGTCAATTTCTACTTTTGAAAAATTCAGTATATGTATTCCCCAATCATGTCAGACAAAAATGTCATCATCAGATTATACTGTAGTGTAATTTAATACAGGTCATCTCTTATATAGTGGGCAAGAGACTTGGACTAGCAATGCAAACTTTGCATTCTAATTCTATGACCTGTATTTGCAGCACAGTCTTAAAGACACAGCATAAGCTTTAAATTCTTTTAAAATCTTTTAAGTTCTATCACCTAAGGAAAAGAAGGGTAACAGATACCTAATAGCTTAAAAAAAAAGGTAAATTTCGGTTAAGTGTGTTTTGTGTAAATATTTATATCCGTTTCTGTTCTGAAAAGGATATAAGAAACTGGACAAAATAATGTGTGCATCATATGTATATGTGTGTGTGTGTTTGTGTGCTCAGTTGCTCAGTCGTGTCTGACTCTTTGTGACCCCATTGATGACACCATTGACTGTAGCCCGCCAGGCTCCTCTGTCTATGGGGTTTTTTGGGCAAAACACTGGAGTGGGTTTCCATTTCCTCCTCCAGGGGATCTTCCTGACCCAGAAATCAAACCTGTTTCTCCTGAATTGGCAGGTGGATTCTTTACCACTAGCACCACCTGGCAAGCCCCATGTATATATATTTGCATTTTGTGGTTCATCTGGATTTTTACTATGTTTTGTTTTTGTGGTTGCTTTATTAGTTATATCTCAAAAATTGGATTTTGTATAATGTTAAAATGTAAGCATTCATTTTAGAATTTATTTTTAAAATGTTACAAGATGATAAAATGTTTTATACTTTAGTGGCAGTGCTGTCAAATACCATATATAAATATTTTAATCTGAAAACTACAACCTGATTATTGAAATAAATGTTCAGTTGCCAAGCTGTGTCCAACTCTTTGCAACCCCATAGATTGCAGCATGCCAGGCCTTCTTGTCCCTCATCATCTCTTGAAGTTTGCCCAAGCTCACCCCCATTGCATTGGTTATGTCGTCCAGTCATCTAATCCTCTCATGCCTTGTTCAACGTCTTCACTCAATCTTTCCCAGCATCACGGACTTTTCCAGTGAGTCAGCTTTCCTCATCAGATGATCAAAATCAGCCTTTCCAATAAGTATTCAGAGTTTATTTCCCTTAAGACTGACTGGTTTGATCTCCTTGATGTCCAAGGGACTCTGAAGAGTCTTATCTAGCACCACAGTCAGAAGGCATCAATTCTTTGGTGCTCAGTCTTCTTTACAGTCCAGCTATCAGGACCGTATGTGACCACTGGGGAGACCATAGCCTTGATTACACGGACCTTTGTTGTCAGAGTAATGTCTTTCATTTTCAACAAACTATCTAGGTTTGTCATAGCTTTCCTGCAAAGAAGCAATCACTTTCTGATTTCATGGCTGCAGTCACCATCTACAGCGACAGAAGAGCCCAAGAAGAGGAAATACGTCACTACTTCCAAATTTTCCCCTTATAATTACCATGAAGTAATGGAGCTGGATGCTATGATCTTAGTTTTTCTAATGTTTAGTTTTAAGCCTGCTCTTTCACTCTCCTCCTTCACCCTCATTAAGAGGCTCTTCACTTCTTCTTTGCTTTCTGCCATTAGAGTGGTAGCATCTACGTATCTGAGGTTGTTGATGTTTCTCCCACCCCTCTTGATTCCAGCTTTAACTCATCCAGCCTGGCATTTCTCATGATGTGCTCAGCATATACGTTAAACAGACAGGGTGACAGCAGACAGCCCTGCCATACTCCTTTGTCAGTCCTGAGCCAATCAGTTGCTCCATACAGGGTTCTAACTGTTGTTTTTTGACTTTCATACAGGTTTCTCAGGAGACAGGTAAGATGGTCTAGTATTCCCATCTCTTCAAGAGTTTTCCACAGTTTGTTATGATCCACACAGTCAAAGGCTTTAGTGTAGTCAATGAAACAGAGGTAGATGTTTTGCTGGAATTCCCTTGCTTTCTCTATAATCCAGCGCATGTTGACGATTTGATCTCTGATACCTTTGCCTTTTCTAAGCCCAGCTTGGACATCTAGAAGTTCTTGGTTCATGTAATCCTGAAGCCTAAGATGTAAGATTTAAAGCATAGCCTTACCGGCATGGGAGATGAGTGCAATTGTCTGATGGCTTGAACATTCTTTAGTACTACCCTTCTTGGAAATTGGGATGAGGATTGAATCTTCCAGTCCTGTGGCTATTGCAGGGTCTTCCAGATTTGCTGACATATTGAATGCAACACCTTGATGGCATCATCCTGTGGGGTTTTGAATAGCTCTACTGGAATTCCACCACATCCTCTAGCTTTATCAATAGCAGTGCTTCCTAAGGCCCACATGACTTCAGAGTCCAGAATGTCTGGCTCTGGGTGACTGAGCACAGTAATGCGAGTCATTAAGATCTTTTCTGTGCAGTTCTTCCATGTATTCTTTCCACCTCTTCTTGATCTCTTCAGCATCTACTAGGTCTTTATTGTTTCTGTCCTGGTTGAAATGTTTCCTTGATATCACCAGTTTTCCTGAAGAGATCTCTAGTCTTTCCCCTTCTGTTGTTTTCTTCTAGTTTTATTCACTATTCATTGATTTACCTTACCATAAGACTAATTCATGTCTATGAAAGTTAGGGGGCCATTGCTTGTATTTATAACCTCTCTTAATGAATTTTGATGTAGAATAAATATAAATATTATGCTAAAATTAGAAATGCACATATAATTAACAGAATACTGAGACATTTAAATAAGAGGAAGAGTAACCTGTCAATAAAATAAAATTATCCCACTCCTTTCAGGCAAAATTTTCAGTGTAATTAAAGGTAACTGATTTTGCTTAAACCCATATACTTGTCTATTCAGTGTGAGATATAACTTCATCTCTATTATACCCTCTAAGAGATTAAATATTCTTTTATATTTTAAAATAAGTTCTATTATTCATATTGAAATAAAGAATATAGCTAGGACATTGGTGTTATAGTGATGGCTGATCAAGATAAGTGGTAAATTTCACATAAAGGAAGTTTATCTGGATCACTTAATTTATCATGCCAACCAAAATCAAGTGGTTGTGTTTATTACTTGCTTACACAAAAGGACTTTCTGAGAATGAAGAAATTAGACATGAGAGGGTGTTTCTGGCAATGATCGCAAACCAAATTTTATAAGGCTTACTTTGTGTCAGTCCTTTTCCTAAGCATTTTATATAAGTGAACTCAAAAAGAACCCTATGGAATATCTCCATTTTGTAGATGAATAAAATAAGGCAAAAGTTTATGAAAGTAACCTGTTCAAAATCACAAGATAATAAATGTGAGAATTTTTGACTTACGTCTACACAATCTATCTCTATAAAACATTCCCTTAACCATGGCACATACTACCTTAAATTTTTAAATGTCCTTTAAAATTAAATATGTATGCTACTTTCCTCTTGGCACTACAGCCTGAAATTCAAATAACTACCATATAATAAGACACATTTTTCCATTTTTTAGACTTACGTTATATCTATATGTATTTCACAGAATAAGGCATAGCTAAGTATTTAAAAATATCCATCTAGTCCCTCATATAGTTTTATAATAGTAGTTATAGTACTTGGAGCAAGTATAAGCAAATAGAAAATGTCCTAGGACAAGCTGCCAAATCTGTTCAAGTTCTTTTTTGTCACTAAATTAAGTCACAGGCTCTTGTGTCAGAAAAACTGAGACTATTTCAAGTTGCTGATGCTATTGTTTTGTATATTACCAGCATCCAACTATCCTCACTTAAAACATAGGTTTTGTAATATTTCTCTAGATCATGAGCCAGCAACTACAGGCCATTGGTCAAAGCTGGCCAGTGTCTGTCTTTGTGAATTCTGAGAACTAAAAAAGTTTTTACATGGTTTTAAATGGTTGGAAAAAAAAGAATAGTTTGTATCATGTGCTGTGCTGTGCTTAGTTGCTCAGTCGTGTCCGACTCTGCAACTCCATGAACTATAGCCTACGATGCTCCTCTGTCCATTTTGTATCATATAAATATTCAAATTTGTGTCCATAAAGCGTTATTGGGCTTCCCAGGTGGCACTGGTGGTAAAGAACCCACCTGCCAATGCAGGAGATGTGAGATGTGGGTTTGAGCCCTAGGTCAGGAAGATTCTCTGGAGAAGGGCCTGGCATTACTTTATTACAATATTCTTGCATGGAATATCCCATGGACAAAGGAGCCCCGTGGGTGGGCTCTAGTCCATTGGGTTGTAAAGGTTGGACACAACTGAAGCAGCTTAACACAGAGCCATGTTCATTTGTTTATATATTGCTTATGGTTGCATTCACACTGCAAGGATAAATTTGAATTGTAGTAACAGAAACTGAAAGGCCTATAAAACCTAAAATATTTATTATCTGAATCTTTATGGAAAACATCTACTGACACCTGCTTTAGACATTGAAATCTCTTTTCCTTATACTAAGCCACGATCCAGTTCACTTGATTATTCAAAAAGGAAAAAATAAAACAAACCAGAAAGAGTATGGATTCTAGAGATTTGCAAGGTTTTTCAGTCTAGGTCTTTGTGTTCTAACCAGTTGTCTTACTGGATAAAAATGAAATCCCAGTTGTTTACACAGTGACCTGGGTTTTCCCTTGGCTATTGTGTTGTTTCTACAGATCTAGCGTGTCTGCTGCATGACATGTGTGCTTCACCATCTCCCTTTACTACTACAAGTCTTTCTTGTGATTTCACAGTGATTCTGTTCTTACTTCTTAAACCCAGCTTTGCTCTTAGGTCATATACTTTCCCTCTTAAGATTTCACTTTGTATGTGGCCAAAAACTTTAAAAAATCCCCACTGTGCACATTTTTATAGACTATACTAAATAGCTATACTTGGTCTCTTTTGTAGTATGGAAGTTTAATAAAACATAAGAAATAGACATCAAGTGGTAGCATAGATCAAATTCTGCATATAACATGATCAAAAACTTCCCAAATGCTTATAGTGCATCTCTTAACCACTAGGTAACAGATCATTCAGTACCAGCTACTGTTGATTCTGATGACAGCTGTGTCTGCTAGGAGAAATGTTAGACTTCAGCTCTGTTAAAATTAATTTGAATGGAGATAATATCATTTAAGAACTAGTTTTTTTTTTAACTCATATGATCTCTTTAATGTTTATTAGACTGATAAAGGTTTGGCAAATATTATTTTTGGGGAAAACCTGCTGCTTCATTACTTAGGGATAGCTGATTCAGAGCATGTCATGAAGACAGGTTGGTGTACTAAGTCATGACAGCTCAGAAAAATATACTTGAAACATTTTCTTCAGAAGTGTTCTTAGAGAAAAAAGCTGTCTTCATGTTTCTAATTACCAAAAACACTTCTGGAGAAACAAAGGTGTCCCTTGTTATAATTCTTGTTGCTTTTCATAAAATGACAATTTCATGGCTGAATCATGTCAGAGGAGATGAGAGAGTCTATAGAAAATGAAGATTAATAAAGTAATAATACTCAGTAATGTTAGATCCTATTTTTCTTCAATTTTCTTTCAAAAAAGAGCAAGGAATAAAATGCCAGAAGATGTTAAGGAAAAGGTATTGTGAAAAAATAGAATGCTTTGTAAATATGGCATGCCACATCAATAATATTTTAAAGTTGAATGGATTACTGATTGCTTTAGAAAAGGATTTATGTGGTTGAAGATCCAAGGATTTAACAAAGGTTCATTCTTAGTTACCAGGTTTCTGAGGATAAATACTGTTAATATCATATTTAAGTGTGTTAATTTAAATGACACTGCTGATCTTAGAGCTTTAAAGAGGAATTAGACTACTGGTGCCAGAGTGCAGGTCTTCAGTAGAAAAGCAAAATTGAAGGTCTGTGACTGCTACTTGTCTGCTTTAGAGATCTGCTTTCATGTATAGTACCTTTGTGACATTGTAAGCAAAAACAGGTGCTTACAGCTCAGTTCAGTTCAGTCACTCAGTTATGTCTGACTCTTTGCAACCCATGGACTGCAGCACACCAGGCCTCTTTGTCCATCACCAACTCCTGGAGTTTACTCAAATTCATGTCCACTGAGTTGGTGGTACAATCCAGCCATCTCATCCTCTGTCATCCCATTCTCCTCCTACCCTCAATCTTTCCCAGCATCAGGGTCTTTTCCAATGAGTCATTTCTTCATATCAGGTTGCCAAAATATTGGAGTTTCAGCTCCAGCAACAGTCCTTACAATGAATACTCAGGACTGATTTCATTTAGGATGGACTGGTTGGATCTCCTTGCAGTCCAAGGGACTGTCAAGAATCTTATCCAACACCAAAATTCAAAAGCATCAATTCTTTGAAGCTCAGCGTTCTTTATAGTCCAACTCTCCCATCCATAATTGACTAGTGGAAAAACTGTAGTTTTGACTACATGGACCTTTGTTGGTAAAGTAATGTCTGTGCTTTTTATTATGCTGTCTAGGTTGGTCATAACTTTTCTTCCAAGGAGCGAGTGTCTTTTAATTTCATGGCTGCAGTCACCATCTGCAGTGATTTCGGAGCCCCCCAAAATAGTCTGTCAACTGTTTCACTGTCTCCCCATCTATTTGCCATGAAGTGATGGGACCAGATGCCATGATCTTAGTTTTCTGAATGTTGAGTTTCAAGACAATTTTTTCCCTCTCCTCTTTCACTTTCATCAAGAGGCTCTTTAGTTTTTCTTCGCTTTCTGCCATAAGGGTGGTTTCATCTAAGTATCTGAGGTAATTGATATTTCTCCTGGCAATCTTGATTCCAGCTTGTGGTTCATCCAGCCCAGCATTTCGCATGATGTACTCTGCATGTAAGTTAAATAAGCAAGGTGACAATATATAGCCTTGATGTAGTCCTTTCCCTATTTGGAACCAGTCTGCTGTTCCATGTCCACTTCTAACTGTTGCTTCTCGACCTGCATACAGATTTCTCAAGAGGCAGGTCAGGTGGTCTGGTATTTCCATCTCTTTCAGAATTTTCCACAGTTTGTTGCGATCCATACAGACAAAGACTTTGGCATAGTCAATAGAACAAAAGTAGATGTGTTTCTAGAACTCTCTTGCTTTTTCAATGATCCAATGGATGTTGGCAATTTGATTTCTGGTTCCTCTGCCTTTTCTAAATCCAGCTTAAACATCTGGAAGTTCACGGTTCAGATACTTTTGAAGCCTGGCTTGGAGAAATATGAGCATTATTTTGCTAGCGTGTGAGATGACTGCAATTTTGCAGTAATTTGAGCTTTCTTTGGCATTGCCTTTCCTAGGGATTGGAATGAAAATTGACCTTTTCCCATCCTGTGGCCACTGCTGAGTTTTCCAGATTGGTTGGCAAATAGAGTGGCAGCACTTTCACAGCATGATCTTTGAGGATTTGAAATAGCTCAACTGAAATTCCATCACCTCCACTAGCTTTGTTCATAGTGATGCTTCCTAAGGCCCACTTGACTTCACATTCCAGGATGTCTGGCTCTAGGTTGTTGATCACACCATCGTGATTATCTGGGTCATGAAGATCTTTTTTGTATTGGTCTTCTGTATATTCTTGATAGCACTTTTAAGTATCTTCTGCTTCTGTTAAGTCCATACGATTTCTGTCCTTTATTGTGCCTATCTTTGCATGGAATATTCCCTTGGTATCTCTAATTTTCTTGAAGAGGTCTCTGGGCTTTCCTATTTTATTGTTTTCCTCTATTTCTTTGCATTGATTAGTGAGGAAGACTTTCTTATCTTTCCATGCTATTCTTTGGAACTCTGAATTCAAATGGATATATCTTTCCTTTTCCCCTTTGCCTTTAGCTTCTTTTTTTTTCTCAGCTGCTTTTAAGGCCTTCTCAGACATCCATTTTGCTTTTATTGTGTTTCTTTTTCTTGGGGACGGTATTGATCACTGTCTCCCACCCATAGTTCCTCAGTCCCTCTGCCTATCAGATCTAATCCCTTGAATCTATTTCTCACTTCCACTGTATAATTGTAAGGGATTTGACTTAAGTCATACCTATATGGTCTAGTGGTTTTCCCTACTTTCTTCAATTTAAGTCTGAATTTGGCAATAAGGAGTTCACGGTCTGTACCAGAGTCAGCTCCTGGTCTTATTTTTGCAGATTGTATAGAACGTCTCCATCTTTGGCTGCCAAGAATATAATCAATCTGATTTCAGTATTGACCATCTGGTGATGTCCATGTGTAGAGTCTTCTCATGTGTAGTTGGAAGAGGGTGTTTGCTATGACCAGTGCATTCTCTTGGCAAAACGCTATTAGACTTTGTTCTGCTTCATTCCGTGCTCCAACACAAAATTTGCCTGTTACTCCAGGTGTTTCTTGACTTCCTACTTTTGCATTCCAGTCCCCTATAATGAAGAGGACATCTTTTTTGGGTGTTAAT